>NC_037677.1:103571339-103638646 GCF_003255815.1 Theropithecus gelada | reverse complement strand
TGATTTTTTTTTTTTTTTTTTTTTTTTTTTTTTTTTTTTTTTGTATTTTAGCAGAGGCAGGGTTTCACCATGTTGGTCAAGCTGGTCTCAAACTCCTTGTGATCCACCTGCCTCAGCGTCCCAAAGTGCTGGGATTACAGGCGTGAGCCACCGTGCCCGGCAGGCACTTGCAGTATTCTAACACCATTTACATTAGAGGAAAAAAGCCCCTCCTAGGGACGTTTGATCCTTGTCTCATCAGTATGAGATTCTACTTTATAGAATATTCTCCACCACTTTGCTTAGTATATTGTAGTTTTAAGTGATGGGACTTCTGGCTTTTTCTCCTGGGAGGTTATTACAAATTCTGAAGATATTTCAGTGTTACAATTGTGTTAAAAAGGCACATTTTGAGACCTGATTTTTTATTTATTGTAGAGCATTGCAACCATTTATAGTGCTATATGAGTGTTAAATATTAATGCATTTTTCCTAGTCTACCAATTCCCAGGCATCCTGCAAGTGTATAATTCTGGACAGGCAGTCAAAAGATTTCTAGGAGCTGTCCCACATTAGCCTTAAAAGGTGACCTTCTTGCAGAATTCTAAAAAAAAAAAAAAAAAAAAAAAAAAAAAAATAAGATTATTTACTCACTTTTTGACCCAGTAGCTTCCTAGATAAGGGATTCACTCCAGAAGGAAGCAGATTTTTTCAGATTCTAAGATGTCCAACTGACAGACTGGTGTAATTCTCAACCCTCTAATTCCAACTAATGTTAAGCAGTCTTATCTTAGCCAGTGGTAGTCAGAGATAATATATTTTTCATCTACCAGCCTTCTTATCAGCTGAGATATGAATGCTGTCCTTGCTCTGGTTACGCATCTGAAAAAAATAACAATTTTAAAGCACCACCATTTTAGAACTTGGAAGTAAGTGGCTACATTCCTTTGTTCCCTGGGTGAAAGTAAGTATGGTATGACTCTTAATTTATAGAATAAACGTGCTGTCCAAAGTTGGCAGGTGAGCTAGAGATCAACGTCTGCCTTTCCCACTACTTCTGTTGATGGCTTAATTGGACACAATACAGAAAAGTCACAGGGCATGGAAAGAAATGGCAGATTGATAGCTTCCCATATTCTTCTGTAATATAGTGAGAGAGAGGAAGAGGGGTCTGGTGAAATGGTCTTTACTATAACAGGATCAGTATATTTCTGTTTTTATCGCTTTTTGTTAAAGTTGGCCCTGAGGGAATTCGCCTTGGATAAATTCAGAGAACAAAATAAAAATCTTCGTAGAACATAAGTGAACAAGTGATTTTGTAATATAATAACAATTATTATCTTATTTAAAATAGGGTTAAGAAAGTAGACAGCACTTGAAAAAGACGGGGTTGTTATTTTAAGAAGGAGCCTCAGAGTGATGGTGGAACAGCTTATTACTAGGTTTTCTGCAGATAATAATTATAAATTCTGAGGAAGAAGAAGAAAAAATGTTTGAGGGCACTGGAGAGGGATCAACAACAGACAGAAACTGTGAATGGGTTTTAACCCATGAAAGAGGACAACCTCAGTAGGCGGGAGCTATGTTTATACAGTTTATTCCCTGAGGACACCGCCCAGTCCATAAGGCATTGGCTGGCTATGTGCCAAGAAGAGAGCTGCTGCACACAAGGTGTCCGTGGGTAGAACATGGGGCTTCCAGAGTAGCTAGAGATTGTGGAGAAGTTCCAAGAATGAAGAAGCCACGGAAGTTAGAGTCCCAAAATCTGTGTCAAATACTTGCTGATTCCTGAATTCCAAGGAGCAAATAGAAACTGCTGTTAAGACTGAAAGAACTGAGAAAGGATTTCAGTTTCTGGTCTCTGTGGGGGAAACAGACTTTGGAGTTTGAATTCTGCCATCTTCAAGGAGCTTAGTAAGTAGCTGAACCTTTCATGAAAACACACCTTACAAATAAAGACTATGTACCAGAATAAAGGAATTTTCCAGAAACCTAAGTGAAAATCCAAAGAGTCTCATCCAAAGAAAATGTAAAGCGAAGCCTCTACATGTTCCAGTTTATCAGCCAGTAATTTTTTAAAAGCCTATTAGGAGTGAAAAAATTCTTCAGAAGAAGATAAGATCCGGTTCCTGCAACATCAACCATAAGGTTCGATGAACAATCAGAAATTACTAGTCATACAGAGAAAGTGGAAAATGTTACCCATTGTCAAGGAAAAAAGCAACCAAGAGAAACCAACCTGAAGATATCCCAGTTGTTAGAGCTAACAACAAAGACTTAAAGCAACTATTGCAAATATGTTTAAGGGCTTAAAGAAAAAGATTGAGAGAACAGACGGGGGTCACAGAAGAGAAGTGGCAACTATCATGAAAAAAGCAAAATAAAAATTCCAGAAGTGAAAACATACTATCTAAAATGAAAAGATGTATTGAATTTGCAGAGTGGAGACTCTGTAAGGAAAGGTCATTAAACTTGAAGATAGACGAATAGAAATTATCCAATCTGAGGAACAAAGAGAAAGAATAAGTCTCAAAAAATAAACAACCAGAGCTTTAGTACCTGTGAGAAAATATCAAGCAATTTACAATCTGTGTACATAGAGTACCAGAGAGGAAAGAGAGATGGGATATAAAAAAGTTACACACACACATACACACACACACGCGCGCACACACACACACCGTTGTATATATATTCTTAAGAATCAACTTCATATTAGGTAACAATCTTGTCTAAAATAAATTATGGAAATAATGAATACTTTTTTTTAGCAGTTTGATTATGATATGGCTAAGTATGGTTTCCTTTATATCTAGCCTACTTTGGGTTTGTTGAGCTTCTTAAATATGTAAGTTTTTAAAACCAAATTTGGAGATTTTTAGCATGTATTTTTACATGTGTGTTTGTATATATATTTGCTCTGCATATGTATGTGTATATATAGGTTATACATGTATGAATATACATGCTATATGTATGTATATATCATGTATATGTTAAAAGTTCCAAATTTGTTTTTTAAAAATTTACACATTTAAGATAGATATAAAGGAACTCACATTTAGCCATATCATAATCAAACTGCTAAAACACAGTATTGTTTCAAAATTCATTTTAGACATGACTATTACCTGATATGAGGTTGATTCTTTAAATTGTTACATCATGATCACCACTAGAACACAAGCATATGGAAGGAGCTTACTAGATTTATGAAGAGATAGACAAGGATTGGGTCCTGTGTCTTATGCTTAATGACTGAACCCTTGGGGAAAGGGGCACTCTCTGTCACATATTCATCCTCTGTAAGATTGCCAATAACCATAGGGTTGTTGTGAAAGCTTAAATGAGTCGAGGCGTGGTGGCTCACGCCTGTAATCCCAGCACTTTGGGAGACCAAGGCAGGAGGATCACAGTTTCAGGAGATGGAGACCATCCTGGCCAACATGGTGAAACCCTGTCTCCAAAAATACAAAAATTAGCTGGCTGTGGTGGTGCATGCCTGTAATCCCAGCTACTCAGGAAGCTGAGGCAGGAGAATCGCCTGAACTTGGGAGTAAGAGGTTGCAGTGAGCCAAGATCGTGCCACTGCACTCCAGCCTGGTGACAGGGCGAGACTCCCTTTCAAAAAAAAAGCTTAAGTGAAATAATAATACATGAACAGACTTCATGTGTTGTCTTGAACATAGGTGACAGTCTGTAGACATTCATTTCCTTTCCTCTTTCCATTCTTTTCTTCAAGGCATTTAGAGTGCTTTTTAGCATAATTCTGGGTTTTCTATGTAGCATAAGACATAAGGATATGTTTTATAAGAGAAAAAATACACTTCGCAATTTCAAATCAAAGGCCTCTGATACCTTCAACTTGATTTATAACGTATTTTATGTAATGTTTCCACTCACAAGTCATTGGAGGACATGCATGACACTCATAGAACTATGACTACATGATTTGCTTGCCCTATTTATTTATTTATTGAGATGGAGTTTCAGTCTTGCCCCGGCTAGAGTGCAATGACACGATCTTGGCTCACTGCAACCTCCACCTTCCAGGTTTGAGCGATTCTCCTGCCTCAGCCTCCTGAGTAGCTGGGATTACAGGTGTGCACCACCATGTCCAGCTAACTTTGTAATTTTAGTAGAGACGGGGTTTCACCATGTTGGTCAGGCTGGTCTCGAACTTCTGACCTCAGGTGATCCGGCCACCTTGGCCTCCCAAAGTGCTGGGATTACAGGCGTGAGCCATGGCACCCGGCCTGCTTGCCCTATGTTTTTCAACAACTTAATGAGAAGGTGGTTCATGTTTACTAATGTTTCATCATATTCCTGTGTCTATGAGGTTTCAAGATTGAAATCAACTGTGAAATAAATATATAAATGTGTGTCTATAAAGAGAAAATTTAATTTCATGCCCTTTACTACTACATGAATGATGGTGATAATAGTAACTTTTACAATTAAGAATGGTAATCACTATTTAATTTCTGAGAAATTAAGTTTAGCTCTGTCTAAAGTCTTGCAAAGGTATCAGAAATGCTTTTGATATCTGTTGGGCAATTTACATGTGAGTTAGTGAATAAGCTTGTGTCCCTGGGAGAAATATGTAAAAAAATATAAATTAATCAGTCTTACCTATAAGATGCCATGCTATGTTCCTAAAATATGACTTTCTGATTATCGAGATAAACTTCAGTAGTACGTCCTTGTCTTTATGGTTCCCTTTTATAATTGACTAAAATACGTCAACCTTTTAAAATATGTGGTCCAAGTCCTGTGATACATAATGTGTATTGTTAATTTCCATTAACCCCGGAATTGATAAAAGCCATTAGTTCCTGCATTTACAATTTTTTAATAACTGGCTTTTCTTTAAAATATTTCACCAGCTTTCTTATTAATTATCACCCTACTTATAAATACCAAGTTAGATATGACCTTTACAAGCTGCTATTAAGGCCCTAGACAACTTAAAGGTAACAAGAATTATAGTCTTTGGTCCTCCTGCTAGAAAATTGCCTGCAATTGCTATGGTTTAGGTGATTTAGGCTTCAGTTTTGCTGTTGCTGCTGTTCTGTGTTAAGTTCTTCAATTTAGTGTTTTGTAGTAAAATCAGACGCAGAGATGGCAACGTATGTATGAACTTAAATCTTTACCAGGGAACACTATTCCTCGAATGGTTATGAATAGGGGCAAAATCTGGTTTCAGAGACCATGGGCAGTGTTGCTTACGGGACCTCTAGTAGTGAAGCAAAGACAAATAGCTCCTTGGGAAATAGGTAGTACTTCTTACTTAGATAGCTGACTCTTCAATTATTGTATCACAGAATAAAAGCAATGCTGATAGGGTCCTCACTGGCCTATGGAAAGAGGAGAACCATTTCCTCTGATTTTAGAATTCTACACATTAGGTTGTCTACTACCTATGAGGTACAGTATATAAGAAAATCATACTAGAGGTAACTCTAAATAATACAATCAACTATGTATATATCAGAATATTATCAGTTTAAAATTCACCCATTAATATGTTGCTCCCCTAGTGTTAATTTCTAAGAATAGAAATACTTATGTATATTTATTTGTATAGAGAAATATATATATATAACCTCCTCTGAGATAATGAGGATATAAACTGTATATTGATGCCAAAATAAATATTTAAAAATCACTCATTTGCATGTCTTTTTTTTTTTTTTTTTGCACCTTTGGTATTTCACTCGTTTGATCAACAGTTATTAAATCTCTGTTCCAGGAAACTAGGCACTTGTGATATAATGTGAATATAACAAGATCTCTGGTATCAAAAAGCTCTCAATAGGCTGCCTTCAGGACTAATCAAATGTTCTTTATTTGGTTATTTTCCTATTCTTAGAAATTAACACTAGGGGAGCAACATATTAATGGGTGAATTTTAAACTGATAATATTCTGATAATTTTGGAATGCAGTTTTAGTAAACTGCAATCAGCAAGCCAAAGCTTTGTTGTTTCTAGAATATTTAATTATCCTGGCTGTATCTTTTGCCTGTGATACTGATCCCTTTAAGAAACTGAGGGCAAATCCATAATCCATAAGAAAGTAAAGGCAACAGAGAGTTTGTCTTAACAGTTGAATGCCTTGAAAAGATATTGTTCTTAAATGTTGAGTTCAAATACATTTCTGGAAATGGTAATAGTTTGATGAAAGACGTGTACCCCCTCTCCCCCTTAAAATCTAAATCAGCTTGTCATCCTTGAAACTGGGCACAGTTCTCTGTTTACATTTCTGCATTTCACGGACTAACATACTGTGAAATCTCAAGCTAAGCTGTCTTGGCTAATGAATATACAGTATGTTGAAAAAGTATGATCCTTACCATGGAAGGCAGAAGTACAATTTTGTTAGCAATTTCTCTATGTCAATATTTACTTAGCTATATGTATATATACACACATACAAATTAATATTATCCTTACAAGTCGGCACAGTGAAAATCACAGGCATCAAGTCTTGGTTGAATCTAAAGATTATATTTTCTTTGACTAGGTTTCAGTAATGGCCTTTCTTGTGGTTAAAGGATCTAATTGAACCTTTTCTACACAATCTCATCGAAGACTATGTTCCAATTTTTAAAATTACACCTCAGAACTCCTAGGTACCAAATCCTTAACAGAAATAATTACTGTGCCTCGGCTAATGTATTGATGCCTGATTCTTGGTGACCTGGAACTTGGAACTCCATAAAAACAATGAAAGTCAATACGTTTCAATGGGTCTTGGGGTCAGAAACTCAGGAACTCACATTGGATGTTTTGTCCTTAAACCATTTCATGGGTTTCTCATAGGAGATCCATGAAAACTTCAAACCCTAATAGACACCAGAAGCATCGAGTAGTTGGGAGGGCATTCACAGGAAAGAGGGACAGGAAGATAAACAACAAAACAGTCTGTTATATGCTCCTTGGCAATGTGATGAGGAGCCTTGTCCTGCTTTTTTCTTTTGGATATTGGTTATTTTCCTGAGCGCGGCCATTTTTTAGTATGCCTCAGGCTATTGTTGGAGATGAGAAAGAAAATTCTTAAAGATGAAAAATGCAGCTATTCTTTTGAGTCCTCTGAGAATATAAGTACCCAGGGGAAGTGATTACATCATCTACCTCGGTGCTCTATTTTGAAAGAATGTTGGTTGTATGAGAAAGATCATCTGCATCTCTATAATTGAAGTTCTTTACCTAGAGTTAAATAAATGAACTTCAGAAGGTTGTCCCAGCATTTTGTTTGTAGTTGGTGTTTATTAGAAGAGGTGTATGTCGCATCCATAGCTCTCATCAGGCACTCAAAAAAGTTTTTAACCTCAAAAAAGAGCCAGGTGCAACAAGCTCCGCACTCACAATTGCGCTGGAATTCAGATTTAATGACTCTCCCAAAGAAAGCATTTGGACAGACTCCTGGTGGCACACAATTACCACAAATGCATTCTTGCAAACAGATTGAAACTCCTTCAGCTTTCAGTATTCAGTGTTTTCAGCAACATTTCCTTCCTGTTTTATTTATTTATTTATCTGGAGGGAGGGGTAAGTGTTAAGCCTCTTGCATACTGACAACCTAAACACATTTTCTAGAACACTACACTCCTGGAAAATAGACTTTCTGAGTCATTCCTACCTAAATTGTGATCTTTTTACTGGTTCCGATCCCTTGAAACTTAAGGAATTGCTTGCATTGTGTCACCCAGTTGTTTTTTTTTCTTCATAAACAGATGAAACCTTCAGTTCAAAGTTCAAGGAATCAAGCTTAAATGAAATAAATTAAAGCCCTCTGGGGATGAGTGTTGAAGGAGAAGAATGAAGAATTGATGACCTGTTAACAGTTGTAATTCTCCACTTTGAATTATTGACAGCATGTGACATTATAACCTTACAAATTGCAATCTATGAAGCTTAGAAAATATGACCTTTGCATTACAGTTGGTCTTGTGAAGCTTTCAGCTTATTACAAACAGCTACCACCAGCATATTTTCTTGTAGACTGCAGGAAAGAGGGAATATGTATAACAGGAGCACTGGATACTATTTAGACAGACCTCAGCAAGGCCATTACAGGCAGAGTGATAGATGGTGAGTGGCAGAAAGTTTCTCAGCCAGGGTGAAGGTATGAGCAGTTTGCTTGTCATTGATTTACAGTCACCAAATAGAAAGAACTAATTAGCAAAAGTTGGTTGACTTTGCACTTTTTCTCCTCCACTTTTGAAACAGGCAGGGACTGAGAATTTATAAACAGGACAGAGTTGCTCCGGGGTGTTTTTGCCAGTGTTTCTAGCTACTATTGTTCTCCAGGATTGAATGTAACTAAAAGTCGCCAAACTTGGTTTAACATGTGGCCTGGTTTTTACTTTCTGTTACCAATGGTAGAATAAATGTTTGTAATTCCTTTATGTGGCTTTGGCAAAAAAAGTAGCTCACAGACGTACAATTATTATATGTTTGTTCCAATGTGCTGCATTTGGACATAACCCATGGAAATGGTTAGACCCTTTGGCCCAGCATCATCTCTGATTTGCTTGTTTTTTGTTTCCCTTCTTGGTTCAGGGCATGCGTTTGTTAGATCCTACAAATAATCCTCAATGTATTTGTGGTGGAATGTGCTCAGGGTTTTGGAAATTGCTCTAGAGTCAGTGGTTCTGCCACGAACTGTCAATGTGGACTTGGGCAATTTATTTAACTTTTTAAAAGCTTTCATTCACCATAATGATGATAATCACAATATCTTACATTTGAATGGCCAGGCTTCACATACAGTATTTCACTTGATTATCATCATCATCCTATCAGGTAGGAGCTGATAATATTCTATACCTTCATGATGAGGAAACCAGAGCATCTAGAGGTTAAGTTACCTCCCACGGTGGCAGGGTCAGGGTACCATCCTGGCAATCTGACTCCACAGCCTGTGCATTGAAATCAGCCTATGCAAACTTAAATGCCTGAGAGGGCCACACGAGTGATGGTAGAGGGCTCCGGTGACTGAATGGAGAGCCCACATCCTTCAAGCAGCAGGTAGCTGTTACACTCTTCCAACTAATTTTGTTATGTGGGAACATAAGCCCAGTACTTCCAGATCTTCCAGGTTTTTGTATGTTTGTGTGCTTTTTTAAGAGAAGCAAAAACTCCAGTCTGGTATTTTTCAATGCTGAGAACTGAGCCACTTTGTTTTACAAACATACTGAGGGCTAATACTGTGTAGGACCAACCAAACATGATTTGAGGCCACTGTTGTTTGCTGGTCAGGTCATCTGATACAATATAAAATGAACTAAATAATCTCTAAATCCCCCTGTAGCACCAAAATTCTCTAGAATTCTGTGATTATCTTGACTCTGGGTCCCACATGCATATCTTTTCAAATTGCTGTCTTCCAAACTTCCTAAGGAAGTTTTTCTGGAGTGGGTAACTAAGAAGACTTTGCCTGTCAAAGGTACCTTTACGCTCCCAGTTCTCTTTGTTTAAAACCATGAAAAGATATTGTACGTTTTCCCATAAAGTATGCAATTATTCACCCTCTTTTTCCCTGGAACATCTTTTGTTTTTTTGGCTCCATTTCAACTCCCACCACCCTGAACCAAACCTCCAAAATTTTATACAGTAGATTTGAATAGACTCTTAAATGTCTTCTCTACCACTTATTTTTCTAGACCAGGAGTTGGCAAACTACAGCCTGAGAGACAAATCTGGCTTATTGCCTGTTTTGTAAATAAAGTTTTATTGGAACACAGCCATGCCCATTTGTTGACATATTGTCTATTGCTGCTTTTGTGATACAACTGCAGCATTGAGTAGTTATGACATTTTGTGGTCCACAAACCAAAAATACTTACTATTTAGTCTTTTTTTTTTTTTTTGAGATGGAGTCTTGCTCTGTTGCCTAGGCTGGAGTACAGTGACACTATTTCCATTCACTGCTACCTCCACCTCCTGGGTTCAAGGGATTCTCCTGCCTCAGCCTCCTGAGTAGCTGGGATTACAGGCGCACACCACCATGCCCGGCTAATTTTTGTATTTTTAGCATAGATGGAGTTACACCATGTTGGTCAGGCTGGTCTTGAACTCCTGACCTCATGATCTGCCTGTCTCAGCCTCCCAAAGTGCTTGGATTACAGGCGTGAGCCACCATGCCCAGCCATTATTTAGTCTTTTAAGAAAAACTTTAATACCTGCTAATCCATTCCTTACATAGCTGTCAGATTAAACTTTCTAGTTCTGTATGTATCACCTCAAAAATTTGTAATCATTTTCCATACTCTATTATACACATAAAGACTTCTAGGGATTACTTAGTCTGGAATTAAAGACCATTCACAAAGGCCATCTTGTATCTTTTCAGTCATATTTTCTAACATCTTTCTGATCTCCATCCTGGCTGGTTAAAATGTTTTAACCACAGGTCAGGCACGGTGGCTCATGCCTGTAATTCCAGCACTGTAGGAGGTCAAGGCAGGTGGATAACCTGAGGGCAGGGGTTCGCCACCATCCTGGCCAACATGGTGAAACACTGTCTCTACTAAAAATACAAAACAATAAAAGAGGTTGTAGTGAGTGGAGATCGTGCCATTGCACTCCAGTTTGGGCAACGAGTGGAACTCCGTCTCAAAAAAAGAAAACGATGAACCACAAACATATCATGCTCACTCGAACTCTGACATTTTGAGAATGTGCTACCATTCTGCAAAGTAATTTGCTGTTCGACAGTCTTTATGATATTCAGTGGACATTTATGATTCGGATTAAACAAGTTATTATTGAAACCCTACTATGTGTCAAGGTTGCTGGTATTCCAGCACAAATAATCTCATTTGTCCCATATTGGCTCATATGTAAAAGATGCATGTTTGTATATTGTATAATTATTCACTGACAATATACTGGTGCTTTCTTTATGTCAGGTTCTGTCCTTGCACAAGAAATTATCAAAACAAAACAAAATTCAACAGGAACAAATTCACAATCCAATGAATGACACAGGTTAAACAAATAATGAAAGTAATTTGCTTCAGTCATAATAGAAACATGATACTAAAGAAGCACAGATGATTGTCTATTCACTCTGATGAACAGACAACCTACAGAATGGGAGAAAATTTTTGTAATCTACCCATCTGACAAAAGTCTAATATCCCGAATCTATAAGGAACTTAAACAAATTTACAAGAATAAAACAACACCATCAAAAAGTGGGCAAAGGATATGAGCAGACGCTTCTCAAAAGAAGACATTTATGTGGCCAAGAAACATATGAAAAAAAGCTCATCATCACGGATCATTAGAGAAATGCGAATCCAAACCACAATGAGCTACCATCTCATGCCGTTAGAATGGTGATTATTGAAAAGTCAAGAGACAATAGATGCTGACAAGGCTGTGGAGAAATAGGAATGCGTTTACACTGTTGGTGGGAGTGTAAATTATCTCACCCATTGTGGAAGACAGTGTGGCGATTCCTCAAGGATCTAGAAACCAGAAATAATAAACACCTTCAGTGTTTCTGAAGAGGAGAGAGGCAATCAGAGTCTACCTAGCTTGTAAATTCCTGCATGGCAGACATTACATTTTGTACATTTCTTTTTCTCCCACGGGGTCTACCAGCTCTTCCTTGAACATAGTAAACCTTCAGTAGATAGTTGTTTATTGATTAATTTCTTCCTGAGGGTGAAGCATTTCTGGCTGGCTGGTAGCCAACAACATTTTGAGTTTTCTCTGAGCCCGATAAAGTGCTGACACCAACATAGTTTTTTAAAAAGCAGCAAATATTGTTAAGGTGATGAGAAGCGTCAGATTCATGACATTTCTCAGTGCCTGTCAGCTTCATTCTAGTAGCCAGAAGTGTTGTTTTCAGCTTTCAGCAAAATGTTAGCAAAGTTGAAACTACCTAAAAGAAACTGGAAGTTTGTTCTCATTTAAACCACTTGTAAGGTAAGGTTGGGAAATGGTGGGTCTCCAAACTCTGAGGGAGACATGCAGTTACTATTATTATTTAAATCAGAGGGAAATGAGATAATCGAGAAACTCCCTGAAGCAGCTGATAGAATGGGAGGGTTTTGCTTTTCCTCCAGATGTGTAAAACCCAAGCCTTTGGCCTTCTGTGTTGTAAGCGGTAGGAATTATCAGCCTGTACTAATTGTCAGGAACTGCCAGGAGTGATGGAGGGCTGCAGGCATTGCTGATGTGAGTGTTAGACCTCAGGTTTTCTTTGTGGCATTGACAATTTAAAAAGAAGAGACATTTTGAAATTTATCATTTGAGGTAGTTGAACTCCCAAGGAACGGTTTTGTTTCCGTCCTCAACAAAACCTTGGATTGCATTTTCATTCTCAAAACTGCGTAAAGATGGGGTAATAGAGCAGCTCTACCTTTGACTTGATTTTAAGAAGAGTACCAGGATCCTTCTTTCTTTTAACCTGAACCAGTTTCTCCTACTGTAGTTCTGCTGCAGACAGACTTGGTAATTAGCAAGGCTGGTAAATAACAGCTTCAAAACCTTGGTTTGGAGACCGAGTCTGGTTTTGGCTTCTGGTGTCTAGGGCCGATTTATCCAGGGGCCACAGTCTCTAGAGCCTGTGAAGGTCAGTCACCCTGCATCCTTGTGGATCTCTCGTTAAGCTTCTGCCACCCTTCTCTCCTTGCTGTCCTCACCGTCACTGAGTTGTACCACATCACCATACTCACTCTCCACCCAAACATCTCTGGGCTTCACATCTGCGCTCCTCTGGTCTCACAAAGACTTCTGTATTGAACGTGCTTCCCATTTTCCAGCACTTCGGCTACATAGCCCTGGATACAGTGACACCGTCTTTATAAAACTTTCCAGATTCCCATCCCCCTACTCTACTAGGCATTTTGCATACACTTCTATCATAATACTTATCACATTATATAAAGTTGTCTGAAGACCCCAAAGATCAATTTAAGAGCATAGAATTCATTGCGTTGTTGCAGTGGATTATCCCCATCACTTAGTCCCCATGTTTGGCCCACAGTAATTGCAATCATAAAATAAATAACAATAGCTATGATGTCATAGCAAGTTACTCTGCTAGTCATAACATCAAATGTAGTAGCACAAGTAGATGCTCATTTAACCCTTGGAAGAAAAAGCCTCATGACTGACTCTCACTCCAACCTATCCTGCTCCAGATCCAAGCAAATTCCTGTTATGCAAGGACATCACCTTTATCTTTGTTGTGCCTGCCTCCCTGCCAGGCACTACCATTCAATAATTCTGCCAAGTGGTATCTTTCCTCCTGACAGAGTGCTAAACAGTGATTTATTGCTTGAATACACATTGCTTTCATGGAAGTGATTTGTTTAAAACAACGTAAAACACTAAATAAATTATTCATTCCATGCTAATTCTTCACGTTTATGTGATGTAGTAAGCGTCAAAATAAGCACCCTGTGGGGCATTTTATTTTTGCCACATTAATCTTGGACGATTTAAGGAGGGAAAAAATTGAAGGAAACCTAAAGAAGAGGTTCCATTTTCAAGAAAACAGAATTTTTTTTTTTCTAGAGCCACCAGCAGCAGCAGTTCTAGCAGACATGCTTGTCTCTCCTGTCCCCAGGGGCTCTGTGAGTTACCTGCAAGACCCCCTTGCCCTCTTATTCCATGTTGTGAACAGTGACTCTTTTTCTTTGCAAAGAGTGATTCACAGTGGCCCCAAGCCCTGTCACAAGGGCAGGAAACAAGTGGGTTCTTTCCTGGGAGATTTGCATTTTCTGGGGCAGACAGGGTGTTGGGTTTCTAAATTTCACTGGTGTCTTGATTTCGGATTAAGGGATTATAAAGTGAGAGAAGCAGCAGGGACATACTTACCCATTCCTGCAACTGTTTTTCCGCTTGGATTAGAGGTATCATTTGTTTCTAGCCTTCCTTAACTGTCTTTACTAGAAATCTCCTCTCTTTGAACTGAGGACATTGGAGTGATCTTCAGTTTAGGAAAGTCTTCTCTTAGCAGAGGAGAAGACAGATGGTCTTGTTGTAAATTCTTGGGAAGCTTCACTCTTCTTTTCTGAACACGACCCCTTCACGTTTTATACCTGCTGAGGGGTGAGCAAGGGCTTGTGCTCTCTGCCTGTGGAATCCACCAAGATCTCAGTGAATGTGATACAAAGATGACCACTCAGCCCCAATGGTAGAAGAGCTGGCACAAGCCATCCTTCAAGGCCCTACTTCCAGATCAGAAGCCAAGAAGATCCAGGATTAAATATGTACTACTCAAGCCCCAGCCAATTTTTATCTTCTGTAAGAGAGCAACAAAAAACATCTCCCCAGTGCTGTAGGATGGATTAAATGACATACTGTGTGTAAAGCGCCTAGCTGGTTGTAACAGCTTGAAAAGGTCCCTACCTGCATGTAGCTAGAGATTGTCCCCTTCTCTTTATTCCCATAGTAATTCATCTCTGAAGCATTCAACTCAAACCTGTCAGCTCGGTATGTCTCTACACAGCTATGAGGGGTAATGAGAGCAGGCATCTGTTTACTCTTGTCTACAGCACTGAGCTTTGGACTCAGACTGTTCAGGTTCAAATCTCAGCCCCCCCGCACCTAGCTGATCTTGGGCAAGTCACTCAAACTTTATGGTCAAGAAAAAAGAAGAAAGGTAAGAAATATTGCTTTAAAGGATAGTTGAGAAGGTGTATAGATTATGTTATTCAAAATGCTTAGGAGAATGACACACAAAAAAAAATAAAGTCAGTGATAATCCAGTTAGAAGGGGAATTCTAATTTTTTTTTTTTTAGACAGAGTCTCACTCTGTCACCCAGGCTGGAGTGCAGTGGTGCAATCTCAGCTCACTGCAACCTCTGCCTCCTGGGTTCAAGTGATTCTCCTGCCTCAGCCTCCTGAGTAGCTGGGATTGCAGGTGCACACCACCATGCCTGACTAATTTTTGTATTTTTAGTACAGATGGGGTTTCACCATATTGGTCAGGCTGGTCTCGAACTCCTGACCTCTGGTGATCCACCTGCTTCAGCCTCCCAAAGTGCTAGGATTACAGGCGTGATTGATTACCGGCATGAGCCCCTGCATCCAGCCTGGGGAATTCTAATTTTATCATTCCCCTTTAATAATAAAAAGAGGTTAAATGAATTAAATAAAGTCATACAAGGTGTTAGGATTGGCCCTGTAACCAGAATCCGGCCCTTTCAACCTCTTGCATTAGCCCTCGCCCTGCCACCATACATACTCTATTTGGCCTTGCTCTTATTACACAGAGGAAGAGACTTTGAGAGTCTCAAAGGAAATAGTTGAAAAATGTGGAATTCAGACTTTGATTCAAAATCTGCACCCTGTTATATTTGCACTGACCCAGGGCTGTCTTTTCCTAGATAGAAGAAACTGACAGAATGGGAAGTAGATCTCTGCAGTGTCCTGGCCAACCTTCAAAAATCCCACAGAGCTGTGCATGAAAGCTAACACTCTTGAATGAAAGGACAGGAAAATCAATAAACCTTTGGATTAGATCATAGACATGTTTTACAACTACTCAGCCCTCACAAAAGAGTTACACAGCATTGAATTATGTGTAACATTTAATCCTTTAATCAGCCTAAGCTTTCAAGAGGAAATCCAAAGTATTTGCAATGTCATTCCTAAAATTGGAATTTGATAAAATGGCAATGCTGGTAGATTGCAGTTTCTCAGGGTATTGTGATGTGACTCAACTCAAGAGGCTAGTTACAATAATTGCTCATGTAACTGAAACATGTTGTTAATGCCTGGAAAAGCCCATCATCAATATAACCACAGTCATTCAGTCAGATGATCAACAAATACTGACATTCCTTAGGTCAGTGAGAGGATATTACGTATTAGTTCACATGGAATTGTGAGAGGACATGGGGCACTGGCGTGATGCTGATTTGAATATGAGCACAGGAGCCAGGCCATTCTTAGAGATCATATTTTGAAATTTAAACTTTAAGATCAGTGAGAGCCACAGACGTGTTTTAAGGAGTGAAGAAAGTTGTTTAGACTGCTATTTTTTAAACTATTGTGGTGGCAACAGTGTAAAGGGTGACCTGAGGAAAGCAAGATGAGACGCTGTAAAAATTGTTGGAAGCAGGCTGGTCTTGGTGGCTCACACCTGTAATCCCGGCACTTTGGGAGACCGAGACAAGTAGACCACCTGAGGTCAGGAGTTTGACATGAGCCTGGCCAACATGGTGAAACCCCATTTCTACTGAAAATTTAAAAAAATAAAATGAAAAAAATGAAAAAATTAGCTGGGCATGGTGGCGGGGGCCTGTAATCCCAGCTACTTGGGAGGCTGAGGCAGGAGAATTGCTTGAACCCGGGAGGTGGAGGCTACAGTGAGCTGGGATCACGCCATTGCACTCCAGCCTGGGCAATAAGAGCGAAACTCAGTCTCAAAAAAACAAAAAAAAAAAAAAAGAAAAAAAGAAAAGTTGTTGGAAGCATTGTGGTCTTCTGGTTGATGTAGCCTAGGTCAGTTGAGGTGAGGTTAGATGGTAGAGGTATATAAAACTTAGAGATTGGTCGGGTGTGGTGGCTCATGCTTGTCATCCCAGCACTTTGGGAGGCCAAGGCAGGCAGATCACCTGAGATCAGGATTCCAAGACCAGCCTGGCCAACAAGGCGAAATCCTGTCATCTCTACTAAAATTTAAAAAATAAACCGGGTGTGGTGGCACACATCTGTAATCCCAGCTACTCAGGAGGCTGAGGCAGGAGAATCACTTAAACCCAGAAGGCAGAGGTTGCAGTGGGCAGGGATCACGCCATTGCACTCCAGCCTGGGAGACAAGAGTGAAACTCTGTCTCCAAAAACAAAAGAGAGATTGGTTACATTCAGAGGGAAGAAGGGGATAATAGAGTCAAGGAAGACTCAGAATTCTTAGTTTGAACAATGACAATAGTACTTACTAAGACTGGCAACACTAGAAATAGAGTAGACCAAGGTATTCCGCATTGAATGGTATTGTAATCGGAAGAGACCCTGGCAAACATGTAGTGCAGCCATGGAGGAAACTGAAGCCCAAAGAAGTATGTTGACTCTTTCCCATCCAAGAACTAACCAGGCCCGACCCTGCTTAGCTTCCGAGATCAGACGAGAACGGGTGCGTTCAGGGTGGTATGGCCGTAGAGTATATTGACTTTCTTAGTGTCACAGAGTATTGGCAGCAGAGCGTGGGCTCAGGTCCATATCTCCTGATTCATAGCCTAGGACTGCTAAAATGGATAGTTTCATTGAAAAGGCTTAATGAGCATCTAATGGGGAATCCTATCCAAAGGTGAATTTACAGTGAAGCTAATGAAGCTTAAGATTCAGGGCCTTCATGGGCACTGGCTGCTATGAATGTTGGGAGTTTGGGGAGTTGTCAGTTATTCCAGACGGAGAGAGGAAGCCAGGGTGCAATCAGAAAGCATTTCTGTATATTTATTTCTGCTGAACCACCTGAAAGCATCTCAGAACAAAAGTATATCTATCTCTAAAGCACTATTAATTTCTTGTGATCTAATTTCTTGGCCTAGTAAATATGAAGTTTTAGATCTCATTTTATTTATGACTTTGTATTATTTTTCATAAAGAGAAACTCAACATTAGATAACTTTCATCCCCACAAAACCTGGGTCTAGTCCTGATCCTGGATCTACTTCTCCGAACTCATCCATCTCAGAACTTGCCCAATCCAGTCCTTCCTTCTGTACCTAGCTAGGCCTGCTTCAGGGACAAAATCAGCAAATGGTATATTAAGGTTATTTTTTGCTCTCAGATATTCCTTATTCAAGAACTGGTTCTTCTAAAAGTATAACCTACACTATTTGTGAAATGAGGTGGTTGGAGTTAGATAATCTTTCCAGTCCCTTCCAATTTTAAGTTTCTTTTAAAAGAATAACAAAATTCTAAATTTTTATACCCACCCACTAGCCATGCCATTGTAAAGAATTAGAACTAGAATCACATGGAAACATTTTGGTTCTGTGACTAAAAGACAAGGAATATATAAAAATCACTTAACCTCTGTGGGATTTTTCCCTAACAGAAAGTCTTGTTATTTATTAACACATTTTACTTGGAATTTTAAGATGTTACTTAAATTTTAGTTTCAAGCCAGATTTTTTTAAGCTTTGAATTTCCTTTTAGGCAAATTGTGTCTCACCACACCTTAGCACTCAGACAAGGCAAACAAAAGATCTGCTAATAGACAAGTCAGTTGTTATTGTTGATTGATTATAATTTCTTAAGAGAGTAAAATGTTTTTCTTCCTCCCTTGCCTACATTAAGACTTTCCCATAGTAAAAGATAAGATCTGACACTTGCTTATTGACTATCTCTGGTGTTTTATTCTTGTTGCTTTTGTTAGTTGTACTTTATGGTAAATGAGAGGAGACAATGAGAAAAAAAGTTAAAAGCTTGCATTCTTTTCAGTTTTTATTCCAGTTTCTTATCGAGGTTTATGTTCTGACACTTGGAACGCAGTAATATGCATCGCATTATTTATTAGCTTCCTGCAAGTGTCTTGTGTTAACCTTGAAAAATAATACTTTTTAGAGTTGAGTTGACTTCTTCAGACCTGTGAATAAACAGCATAAAAAAACAAGATGGTGAAGTGGAAATGGAAAGACTTGCTTCATTTCTTCCTATTGAAGCTAAATATATAAAGGCTTAGGAACAGAAGGGCCCCTCATCGTTAACACACAGTTTGCTGCTTAATGGTGTGTTCACTTTGTGTGCGGGTTCTCACATAGGAAGAATCTTAATATTTAGATAGTGTCTGTAATTCAGACAGATACTGATTTGAGAGCATGGAAATCTGTCTTTCTCAGATCATCACCTCAGGGAAGTTGGAAGAGAATTTCTCTAGCCCTTACTTCCCTTCCATCTCGCTCCTACAAAACCTGGCTTGTATCCCTCTTAAGTACCTGGTACATCTTTTCTCTTTTTTTCCTTTTTTTTTTTAATAGACTTTCAGAGAGAAGATAATACAGTACATATTTTCTTATTGTTTTACAGCTGTAAACTGAGAATTCTGTGCATTGTCTGTGTTTGTGCAGCTGTGTATCAGTGAGCTAATTTGAGTAGATACTAGCTTGAAGAAGGTTGGTTATAATCTCTCTTCCCTTCTAAGCATTGGAAGGGAATGAGAACAGGGTTTGTAGTTTGTTTATTTAGCTATAAAACAATGGGCTTGCACAAGATATGCTAGGTGCTTTCCTCCAACTGCAGCTCTGGAGGCAACCACACTAAGTTGCCAGCTTCTCCCCCTGTTCCCTAGCCCCCAGTTAATGTCAGGTCTTGAAGCTTTGGCTTTTGGTCTCTAGGTCTGTTTCATTTTTCTATTTTACTATCCATATGTAGAAAGATCTTGTCTTGAATATGCATTTTCCTCACATTTTGTATAATTATCTCATCTTGGTACTCTTTTGGGATTACATTGGTGCAGCTATTTGGTTTTTTTCTAGAAAAAATATTTAATTTAGCATCTCCCTTATTTTCCTGGTTTAGTGTAAAAGAAAGTTAAAATCATTTGGGGCAGAATAATTTACCAAGAGGAAGAAGAATATGCAGTGGCCAACTATGTACTGTATATGGATATGTATTTTGAGAATTATCCTCTTTTTATTATTCAAAATAAAAATGAACAGGAGAAGGAGGTGGCAGAGGAGGAAACAGGACAAGTGTCCTCAGTCTCTCTGGTCTGGCAATGTGAAATTAATAGATTTTGGAGGGAGTGCATTTTTTTTTTTTTTTTTCAGTGGATATCATCTCTGAACTTGGGAAATAGAAGAACCTGTCAAAGGTTAAAGATTGTGTTTTCAAGATTTGCATCAAAAAGCAACCTAAGTCTAGTGGATTTGACAAGTTTAGTTTTGTTTACTAAATATAAAGACCTGGCTCTATGACTAGAGTCTGATAGTTTAGCCTTATTATAAGGTGTTTTTTTGTTTGTTTGTTTGTTTGTTTGTTTTTTGCTTGTTACTAACAGGAAGGAACTTAGGTTTCAGCAAAGGGAGAAAACACGTGAGTTCCCTTGAGGGACAGCCGCAGTATTTCTCACATGGCAGCTCCTGGGACAGGAAGACTCCTGTAACTCAGGTGCAGATTTTATGTCTTAACTACAAATGACCTCTGGCTCTGTGGGGAAACTGAGTCAGGAGGATATACCGAATTTACCAAAAAGTTTTTTGCTCTTCAGGACGGCTCTCCGTGTGCTACAATTTGCTGTGTCTAATGTCGATTCGGTTATCTGTATGTCCCTAACTCTGTCTGCATCACTGTTGGTTGGCTTACCTTTTAATTTCCCCAGGGGGGATGCAGTGGCTGTTTCACTCACTCAATTTCAGTGCCATGCAGAGGATTTTACATAAACAAACATGACATTAAATTTTGTGTGGGCTGCTACAAAATATAAAGGGCATTTAGGGATTAAATACTTTTCAGAGGCAAAAATAAAAAAAAAATAAAAAATAAAAAACTGCTTTCTGGATGCTTTCTTGTACCCTAAATTAGTCCACTGTTCTTACTGTTTTTTCATTTCCTCAAGTATGTTTGTCTATACCAGATTACTTTTGTCTGATGACTTCAAATGTTCATGTGTGTGAGTGTGTGTGGTGTGTGCGTGCACATGTATCTCCATCAGCCTTTCAACTCTCCTCTGGAGCACCATGATCCAGCTTAGCCATTATTGATTTCTTTCCCCTTTGTTAACTCAAAAAGAGTGTAATTATGCATTCACTTAAATCTAAATGATGATACTGTAAAACCATCTGTGGAAATCTGCAGTTAGCTGCGTTGGCATTCGCTGTCAGGAACCCCTGATCTGGCAGCAGCCAAGTTCTCCAGTAATTTAAATGGAAGGATCAATTCCTAAAGAGGATTTTACCAGGGTTCAAAACTTTAAAAATGTAATAATTAAATTTTAAAATGACCCCAAAATGCCATTGACTTGAGGTCAGTAAAGAGTAAAAACTCAAGCATGTCTATGATCAGGAAAATATATTCCAGCAATGTCTAGAAGAAGGCAGAGTGAGAGAAGGGTTTGTGACCTAGTACCATGTCTGACAGGTAACAGGGCTTCAATAAATGTTTTTGAAATGAACGGAAAGTGAGGGCATTTCACTGGTTCTGCCTTGCCTCTAGTCATAATCATACCCATGTTAGACAGGATACCAGAGAGGAAAGTTTAGCACAGTGATTAGGATTCCATATGTGATGTGAGTTAGACTTCAAATTACTAGCTCAGTAATTTAACTTACTTAGCTTCTCTCTGGCTCAATTTCATCATCAGAAAACAATGAGATAATTGACATTTCTTAATTATGATATCTGGCACACAGGGTAGACATCAAATAAACGCTAGATGTTAGTTCAGGATTCAGGTGACTTACTGAAAATCACACAGTGGTACACCCTAGTATTTGCTACTCAGCGGCCGTTCCCCACTCTTTCTTTCCTGGCAGAACCCACCTCTGATCATAGTAAATGTCAAGTGGAAATACCAGTTCCTTGTTTTCTCCATCTTTATTGCAACCGCAGGTGGGCATGTGGCAGAATCCTGGTTGGTGAGGGTAAAGGGAGTTTACTGGCAGGGCTTTTGAGAAAGAGTTTCTTCCCTAAGTAGAAAAAACAACAAAAACAACAAAAACCCATGTATACACCAGAGGCCCTTCTTTACTCTGCTGAATATAACCACATCTTCAGGTGATGAAAAGAAGTGTTATGATCGCTTTGCAAACATGAGGGTAAGTAGCACTGAGTGCTGACACTGTCAGAGAGGACACATGGACATTGCTTGGGTCCTTGATGACATTGTTGGGCTAAATTAGTCCTGGAACTGCATAAACTCTGGACTTCCTGCTATATGACATATTGAACCACTTATTGCTTGAGTCACTATTAGCATTCTGGTTTTTGCTGCAAACAGCATTCTAATAGATCTGGTGGCTAAACCAAGACTCTCTGGTCTTGGCATGGTGGCTCACACCTGTAATCTTAGCACTTTGTGGGGCTGAGGCATGAGGATCACTTCAGGCCAGGAGTCAGAGTCCAACCTGGGCAACATAGCAAGACCCTATATCTGGCCGGGCGCCATGGCTCGCGCCTGTAATCCCAGCACTTTGGGAGGCTGAGGTGGGTGGATCACGAGGTCAGGAGATCAAGACCATCCTGGCTAACACGGTGAAACGACGTCTCTACTAAAAATACAAAAAAATAGCCAGCTGTGGTGGCAGGCGACTGTAGTCCCAGTTACTCGGGATGCGAGTCAGAACGGCATGAACTTGGGAGGCGGAGCTTGCAGTGAGCTGAGATCGTGCCACTGCACTCCAGCCTGGGCGACAGAGCAAGACTCCGTTTCAAAAAAAAAAAAAAAAAAAAAAAACATGCAAAAAATTAGCCAGGCATGGTGGCGGGCACCTGTAGTCCCAGCTACTCAGGAGGCTGAGGCAGGAGAATGGCGTGAACCCGGGAGGCAGAGGTTGCAGTGAGCCGAGATCACGCCACTGCACTCCAGCCTGGGTGACAGGGTGAGACTCCATCTCAAAAAAATAAAATAAAATAAAATAAAATAAAATAAAATAAAATAAAATAATATAGCCAGGCATAGTGGTGTGTGCCTGTAGTGCCATCTACCCAGGAAACTGAGGCAGGAGGATCACTTGAGCTCAGGAGTTCAAGGCTGCAGTGAGCTATGACTGCATCACTGCACTGTAGCCTGGGTGACAGAGTAAGACCTTGCCTGTAAAAAAATAAATTAATTAAAAATCAAAATCTGGTCATCTTCTGGTTCCGAAGCCTTTTCTGTTTTGAGCAGAGCACACTACCAGCCTAATATTTAAGGTCCTCCACAATAGTGCCAAAGCCTATCTCTGTATTCTGATATTGTGTGGGTCCTTACTCATACTCTAAACTTTAGGTAAACCAGAAGACTTGACCTTTTCTTAATGCTTTCTGAGCTTTCTCCCTCAGTTCCTTTCCTTACAGTACCCTTTGTATACCTCTCATCTTCATCAGAATCACACTCATCTGGGATTTGTCTTAAACGCATCCTTTTCTAAGAATCGTCTCCTGATTATACCTCTCTTACTTGCTCCTTGAAAGATAGAAATAGTTGGCCGGGCGCGGTGGCTCACGCCTGTAATCCCAGCACTTTGGGAAGCTGAGGCGGGTGGATCACAAGGTCAGGAGATCGAGACCATCCTGGCTAACACGGTGAAACCCCGTCTCTACTAAAAATACAAAAAAATTAGCCAGGCGTCATGGCAGGTGACTGCAGTCCCAGCTAGTCAGAAGGCTGAGGCAGGAGAATGGTGTGAACCTAGGAGGCGGAGTTTGCAGTGAGCCAAGATAGCACCACTGCACTCCAACCTGGGCGACAGAGCAAGACTCCGCCTCGAAAAGAAAAGAAAAGAAAAGAAAAGAAACACTTTCCTCCTGCTTCACATCTTTTCTCCTCATATTTTTTAAGTATCTGTGTACAGGTCTGCCTCTCCACCACAAGACTGAGCTTTTAGAGACTCATATCAAATATCATTCTTTTCTTTGTATCCTCACAACATGTATTTAAAAATTATTGCCTTTTAATACAGCTTAATAAATGTTTATTAAATTAAATCTGCAGAATTTTGGAGCTGAAAGTTCTTCTAAAGAAAGCTCTTATTTTCTGAGAATTATAGAGGTTCTTATTCTTGGATGTATGACCCCTCTCCCCAGGATTCAAGAGATTAGTAATATTATTAAAGTTGTATTTATTGTTTTATGCACATAAATTGTATCAGATAATATTCTTAAAGGATTCTTGGATCCCCATAAGAATGAGAACCTCTGTTTAAGTTGGAAAGTCAAATAAATGCTTAATGAGCCAAAGATGCACAATCTGGAACATGCATATCTTAAGGAAAACTAGTGTGAGTTGGCTTCTTTTCCCTATAATTGGAGTGCAAAGAAAACAATCAAAAACAAATCTCTGGCCATTGAACACTCCCCTCTTATTTTATCCAACTCTTTGATTCTCATGAAAGATTACTGCAGATCTCTTCAGGCTCCTTATTATTCTCTTCCCCCATATTTGCTTTCATCAGGATCTGTAAATACATCTAAACAAATGGTCTCTAGCAAGCTGCTGAAATAAGCAGAGAGGTGGCTATCTGAGCTTGGACCATGAAAAAACACTAAGGCCTACTGGAAGATGGTGGGGACAGGACAAAGGTAGCCAGCATCAGCACTGCCCAACCTGCTGGCGTCTTCAATATGGTTGTTCCCTTGCTCACCCAAGCCAGACTATGGCCCACCCCAGGCAAGAGCAATTATGACCATTAGTATAGCTAAGCACTGTCGAGTCTTCCCATGTGTTACAAGAAGCACCTGCCCATGCCATCCCTGAATCACCAGTGGTTGAGAGGAATACAAAATAAATAGTGTTGTTTTATAGACTAGGACCTAGTCGTCGTCTACATTATTCAGGATTTGGAAATAGAGACCATAAGGAATGAAAGAAATTTTAGGATCTTGTGCCCTAATCCTAAGCCCATACTTTTGTTTCTTTTGAGATTCGATACTGCTTTCACAGTTGGATATAGAGGAAAACAGGAATGCAAATTATTATTAATTGAAGAGTGAAGAGATATGTCCCCTTTTTCTTTTTCTTTTTCTTCCTCTTCTCTTCTTTTTTCTTTTTCCTTTTTCTTTTCTTTTCCTTTCTTTGTTTTTTTTTGAGATGGTGTTTTGCTCGTTACCCAGGCTGGAGTGCAATTTCGTGATCTTGGCTCACCGGAACCTCCACCTCCTGGGTTCAAGCAATTCTCCTGCCTCAGCCTCCCAAGTAGCTGGGATTACAGGCATGTGCCACCACACCCAGCTAATTTTGTATTTTTAGCAGAGATGGGGTTTCTCCATGTTGGTCAGGCTTGTCTCCAACTCCCGACCTCAGGTGATCCTCCCACCTCGGCCTCCCAAAGTGCTGGGATTATAGGCATGAGCCACTGAGCCCAGCCCTGGTATGTCCCCATTTTCTAAGATGTCCTTGAGGTGAGCAGTAGCCAGGTGAAGTATCCTTACAAATCCACTGACACCCCCCCAACTTCCTGATGCAGAGAAGGTGAACCCCACAATTGGGGCTTAGCCTGGGAGGGTTCTTCACTTCACTCAGGAAAGAATTCAAGAGTGAGCTGATGGTAGAAGAAAGCAGGTTTATTAAGTGGCAATGTATAGCAGAGTGGCTACTCCTTCCAGAGCGGGAGTAACCCACAGGCAGTGTGCCCAGAGTAGCAGCGTATGGGCTGTTGGCTAGCAATATTTATAACCACTTTTAATTACATGCAAATTAGGGGGTGGGCTATTCACAAATCTCTAGGAAAGGAGTGGTAACTTCCAGGTGTTGCTATGGAATTTCTCAACTGTCATGGCACTGGTGGGAGTGTCTCACCCTGAGGAGCAGCGAGGGCAACTAGAGATTGCCTTTGGTGCCATCTGCTAGTTCTGCAGGTTTCTTCATTTCACCCTGCCGAGACCAGGAAATAAGTTCCTCCAGTCTCCTGCCTCACTTCCATCCCACTTTCTGTGGGGTGAATTCTTTAGTAAATAAAAGGAGGAAGATACTATGTTTTTGTTTTTAAGAAAAGAAATGGAAAATTCCTATGCTTCTATTTAGAAAAGCATAGAAAAATTTTGGTTCTCTACAATCTACTACTTAGTTAATGCACAAGTTTTCAAAAGTTGCTGTGTGTAGAACCAGATTACCAGGAAGGTGTTCTCAGGTTCCTTAAATGTTTGGGGTTTCATTTCTAAATTATATGTGATGTTAATAATAAAAACCATGCTGTCGTAGTCAAAGGTGTTACATGACTGATAATTGGCATGGTAGAGATGGCCTGTCTTATGCTCCTGGCAGGTTAATTCATTTCAGTGCATACCTGTAAATAAGCTTGCCCTACCGTTTTGATATAACAGAATATTTTTCACTGACTTTTGGTAATTTACAGTAGAACAGTCTTATTAGTCATCCACATACCAGCATCTGTTTGTGAATGTTTTTGTTCTGTAACCCAGTGCAGAAAGAGGTTGGGGCCAGAAGGGAGGAATGAATTGACATTTTCCTCTCACAGAGTCCTTTGTGAGAGGAAAGTCCTTTGTGATGGTTTCTCAACTCCTCGTCCAGAGGGAGTGAGGGCTAGACTTGATGGAATTATTCAGTAGGAGCTTTGTAAGGGCCTGATCAAAGGGTCACTAATCGTTTGGGAGCCCAGGTTATGAAAATGTGGCTCAGTGCTGTGGGAGAAGCCCTTGCTCACTCCCTTGGACCCTCTCCCATTCCTGCACAGAACCTGACCTGTTACTGTTTCTGGCACCCTTCTACACTCCAAGGAATGGGTGATTTGAGAACAGTAGCTTGGTGAGTGGGCACCGGCATCCTCTATGTACCAACCGGGTGCGATGGCTCACGCCTGTAATCCCAGCACTTTGGGAGGCCGAGGCAGGTGGATCACGAGGTCAGGAGATCGAGACCATTCTGGCCAACATGGTGAAACCTGTCTCTACTAAAAGTACAAAAATTAGCTGGCTGTGGTGGTGCGTGCCTGTAGTCCCAGCTACTCAGGAGGCTGAGGC
This sequence comes from Theropithecus gelada, assembly GCF_003255815.1. Taxonomy (NCBI): domain Eukaryota; kingdom Metazoa; phylum Chordata; class Mammalia; order Primates; family Cercopithecidae; genus Theropithecus; species Theropithecus gelada. The sequence continues at coordinate 103,612,070 of NC_037677.1, read as the reverse complement.
AGGAGAATCGCTTGAACCCAGGAGGCAGAGCTTGCAGTGAGCCGAGATTGCGCCACTGCACTCTAGCCTGGTGACAGAGCGAGACTCCATCTAAAAAAAAAAAAAAAAAAAAAGAAAAAAAAAAGAAGAAAAAACGTATGGACCAAGTGAAGTTCCTCCCAAAAGTTTTGTAAGCGATAGATGTGGCAAGAAGGAATCACGCAGTGGAAGATGAAGTGCAGATGTCATATGGTGACAGCAAGTCCTAGACTGGCGAGGGGCATACTTGAAACATGTTACTGTGGAAAGTCCCAGAAATAATTGGATGCTGAGGTCCTGGTACGGCACAGGTGGAGGTTATCAAGTCTTAGATAATTTGGGTTATAGCTATTTAAAGATAATATCCTAAGATTTAGAGAGGAACCTTAAAAAGCTAGTACCATATGGTGACCACTTGAATCGGGGATGTTTTAACACTATATAATGAAAATAAGATACAGAAATAAATGGGATGCTGATGGATATGCCACTTTGTGTGGGGGTATATGTGTTCATATGCATTTTGAGATGTATATGTGTTCATCAAAATAGCCTTGCTTTTTGATTGAAGTTATAATTGAATGCTATACACTTAGAGTTTTTCTATACATGAAGATTGTGTGCTGAATGAATAAAAATAAATTATGTGTATATTATTTAAGCACATACAACGTTTCACTTAATTAAAAACTTCCACTGAAAGCTGGATGCAGTGTCCTGCACCTCACTCCCAGCTACTAGGGAGGTTAAAGCGGGAGGATCCCTTAAGCCCAGTAGTTGAGACCAGCCTGAGCAATAGAGCAGGACTCCCATCTCCAAACAAAAATGAAAGCAAACAAAACAGCTCCATTGTGTTCCATTCTGAGTTTGAAAAATACACAAAAACAACAGAGAATAAGACCAGAGTAGCAAGGCAATTGCATTTTTTGACATTTTCTCATTTAAATGTAGTGGTTTTGGCTCTGGTTCCCTTAACAGAAACTGCTTTGTTAAATAGTATTGCCATAACAGAAAAGCAAACAAACAAACAACAAAACATACCTAACATAAGGATGCATCATTGTTCAGGAATAAGATGGTAAATAATGCAGAGAGGCAGTAAAGGGAAAAAAGAAAAAGAAATCTCAAATAATCGATTGAAAACATAACTAAAGGTTAGCAGTTCTCCCTTCTTTCTTGCTCTCGTTATGAAAACAGAAAGATTAAATAGATTGATTCAAGCAGATATGCTTTCAAATGCCATAAAGGACTCCTCTTCTGGTGCTGTATTGATAAACTGCCTGAGTGTATCACTGGCATTTCAGTTTTACTAGCCCTGCAAGAAGAGGCAGGGAGCGGTTTCTACCTCCCTGCCTGCCTGCCCTGGGATTGCTTAAACAATTTCTGTGTGTGCTTGTGCGAGTGGCTCCACACCATTACATGCTGGGTTAAAGGGTTCCTTCTCCGGGGCGCCTTTGAATTCCCACATCACATGAATGGGAGACACAGCCTGTGACCAGCTGAACTTCATTATTTAGTTTACTGCGGTATTGTATCAGGAGAGCAACTACCTAGAAATGCTTTATGCCCACACCCCTATTTTCTTGGTGGGGGATTTATAGGCTTATTCGGCAAAATTGTACTGAGGTGGAGTAGCAACATCATTCTGTGTCTTCAAACAAACAGCCACCCTGCTGCCACTGATCAGTGTTCCTGGGATGGCAGTGATTGAAATTTAGCACTGAGCGCGACTTAATTGGCACATGGATCTGTTAAGCATATGCCCCCACCACAGGCATGCCATCTGATGTGCCCATAGGGTGTCCCGCATCTCACACATGCTCACGTTTTGCTAAAGAAGCAAGTTTTGAACAGGACCTGGAAGGAAGGAAGCTGTGCTGTAGTTTAGGAGAGGGGTGGCCTTAGATGACAGGTACTCAGGGATCTCTGCCTGTTTTTAAATTATTGTAATTTTTTTTTCCCCTTGAACTCAGAACAAACCTAAGGTCAGGGAGTTCCAGTTTGCTTGCTGTGAAATTTAAAAAGTTAAGAATGTGTTCACTGATGCTTGTGGCTTCAGTAAATCAAACGCTGTGCTAGTAGAGTGGAACTTGGATTCAGCATTCCTCAGCAGCTTGCAGGCCCGGAATTTAAGGTTGGAATGTTCTCTGCTCACTGTGGCTAGAACTGATCCCTTGGCCTTCAGAGAAGAATTCAGGAAATCAATGTCAACATGTTTCTGCTGAGTTGGAAACAGCTGGGCTGAGCCAAATGTTCTAGGTTATGAGTACCAGGAGGAAAATACGAACTTCAACAGAAAACTGAGCAAACCCATAATGTTTTTCCCTCACGTAAGAAAGAGCAAGTAAAGTGGAGAAATCAGTGGTTAGGAACACACACTGCTCTGTGGAATCTTCTCAAGTGTCCTTGGGCTCGTGTATTTCAAGTAACCAAGTGGACTGTGTTCATTGCTGCAGACACCAAGAGAAGCTGTCTTCTGGAGCAGCTGTGATGGGAAGAGTTTTGGTGTGACTGAGAAGGGGTATATAGCTCTTCATCAACTTCCCTTTTCTTTCATGAGCGCTTCTGTCCTAACCGGATCATGGACTCGTAGACTGAATCTGTTTTTCTTTGTGTTCTCTTCTGGCATCAGACAAAATCCTGGGCTCCTAATAAACGTTTAATATATGTTTGTTGAATTCTGAAAGAATGAAATGGTTTAGGTTCCTCTGGGAAAGTTGAAAATAGTGCTGCTTTCGATTTCAGAGGAGGATTTGCTGTGAAGCGAATATAGCTTAAATTTAGCCTTCTGCAATTCTACGGCTTCTTTCCTGAGACCTGTTCCTAATTTTTGATTTTATCTGTTTCTTATGGAACCCTCAGTACACAGTAATCATCTGGACCCCATGAAATAGATTTGCTCCTGTTAAAATGCTGTTGTTTAGCCCTGCCAATGTGGCTTCTATTTTATGGCTTTCCTAGAAATTGGAAGTCAGAAGAAAGTTAAAACCAAGCTCACACAGGGCAAAGGGAAGGAACTAACATTTAAGAATCCCATGCTAGGCCAGGCGCAGTGGTTCATGCCTGTAATCCCAGCACTTTGGGAGGCCAAGGCTAGCGGATCACCTGAGGTCAGGTGTTCGAGACCAGCCAGACCAACGTGGCGAAACCCGATCTCTAAAAATGCAAAAAATTAGCCAGGCATGGTGGCGGGTTCCTGTAATCCCAGCTACTTGGGCAGCTGAGGCAGGAAAATTGCTTGGACCAGGGAGGCGGAGGTTGCAGTGGGCCGAGATTGTGCCATTGCACTCCAACATGGGCGATATGAGCGAAAATCCATCTCAAAAAAAAAAAATAAAAAACAACAAAAAAGACAAACCACCATGCTAATTGATATGTAATTTGTATTTATTTCCTAGTTTAACTTCAAACAGCAATTCTTTTTGGGAGATAGCATTACTCTTCATCCCCCTTAATAAATGGGCATACTGACTTTCAAAGAATTCTTTGCTCTCTCCCAAAAAGATGATAGCTGGGCACATTGAGGTTATCCAGCTACCTCAATGCCCAGCTACTAGGGCTGGAAACTAATCAATCATTGACCTTCCTTTCTCCCAGGCATCTGCTCAGTGAGTACCTGAAGTGTGTTCATATTTGGCAGTTCTGCCAGCCTTCCCTAAAAGCATTAAACCCACTAGGGAAAGAAATGCCTGGAGGAGCAGTTAACCCTTGCTGCAGGGTGACAGGGAGAAAGGTGGGGAGAGGATAGGCCTGAGCAGTTCAGTGGAAAGGCAGAAAGGCACGCCAACCCTTTCCCAGTCAGTGCGGCAAATGCTGTAACAATTCATTCAATTATGCTAAGCGCCTATTAAAGGAATCCTAAGCCCTCCCTTGGGCCATTTCAGTTCTAAGAGATTGTAATTGTTTGAGACTAACCATGATGTCTTCTTTTGCCTTCAGGTGATTCTCATTTTGACAAAGCTCTATGACTATAACCTGGGGAGCATCACCGAGAGCTCACTTTGGAGGTATGTAGATAAATGGAGCTAATAATTACCTTGTTATTTAAGCATGATGCCTGCTACTGCTGTCCCACTCACTTTTTCCTGGCAGGATGGTTCCTGGTAATGTGTACTCCTTGCTTTCTCTCTTTAGTGATGCGCTGGGGTTTATCTCCAGGCAGGCCAGAGCTTTACCTTCTTTATAGATCCCTTCTTTTAGTCAGTCAGATTCTTTTGCTAACCTGAACAATGGGTTGTGTTTATGCACCGTCTCCCTGACCTTTAAGTTTATTGGATCAGAAGTGAGAGTGGAAGTCTCTTTGCAGAAGGACTCAGCACAGCCTCTTGGTCTGTAGAATGAGGCTCTCTACCAGGGAAACTTTTTTAAATTTTTTTGAGGAGTTTTGCTCTTGTTGCCCAGGCTGGAGTTCAATGGCACGGTCTCGGCTCAGCGCAATCTCTACCTTCCGGGTTCAAGCGATTCTCCTGTCTCAGCCTCCTGAGTAGTTGGGATTACAGGCATGCACCACCCCACCTGGCTAATTTTTTCTATTTTTGGTAAAGACTGGGTTTCTCCATGTTGGTCAGGCTGCTCTTGAACTTCTGACCTCAGGTGATCTGCCAGCCTCGGCCTCCCAAAGTGCTGGGATTACAGGCATGAGCCGCTGTGCCCAGCCCAGAGCAACATTCTTTTACTAACTTCCCTTCCAAGACGGTCCTGCAGCTCACCAGCAGCACAGGCATATGTACCCACACTCATGCACACCCTTATCCTTAGGATACACACTGTATTACTTCACACATGTAGAGTGTGGAAATGATACAGGATTTTTTCAGTGCCTCTTTGCCAGCCAGAGACCTCTGCAGCCGGCAGTGCCTCTGCTTGAGTTTTGCTTGTGCCCACAGGGCTTGCTCTGCCCACTTGGCCCATCAGGCTGCACTCAGCTCATACAACTGGTCTATATCTCATGCCCGCCAAGGGCAAGCCAGGCGCGCCAGCTGCTGTGGTGGGGTGGGCAGCTCCAGGCACTGGCTCTGTGCAAGGCTGTGGCTGGACCACGTGTATAGCAAGGGGCTTCTGCCTTGGGCGCTGGTGTCTGGATGAGGGGAATGCGGTGGCGCCCTAAAAACTCGGAGACACCAGCAATCACGGAACTCCAAAGGGGGTGTTACAACATGGCACACAGCCCTGGCTTGGGGAGCTGAGGTCTGGGTCCCCAGAAGGGTCACAGCTCTTCTCTCCTTCTCACCAGCCACAGTGCAGCAAATGGGTTGGGGGTGGTTTTCAGCTCATTCGTGTTACGGCTTGTTCAGTCCTACTGCTCTGCTCTAGCCCATGGCTCCTAGGCTGGCCCGGCCCCACTGCTACTCCCTGTTGTGTGGGGCAGCTGCCTGGCACCAACAGAGGACAGGAAGGCTACAGTGTTACAACTCCTTTCTCACTCGCTGTTTGGTGGGTCCCAGGTTCGTGTCCTGCATCCAAGAAGAATGAGGTTATACGGACAACCGGAGAGTGATGCAGGCAGAGAAGAGTTTTATTGAGTGATGGAACAGCTCCCAGTGGAGAGGAGGCCCAAAGCGTGTAGTACCTACTGGAAGGCGGGTAGTCCCAACGTGTGGCTGAGGCCAGGGTTTTTATAGGCTCAAAATGGGGGAGGTACAAGCCGTAGGTAGAAAGAAAAAAACATATTGGGTCTTGGAGGAGTTTCCCAACCATGATTTTGAACCCTTGGTAGCCCAACTGCCCAGTCATGCTGGTATTCAAGGAGCTCCTCTATGCTAAGGGATTTGTACCTATTCATTTGAAAAATTATTGTGATAGTGGTAGAAGGCAGACAGATTCCTAGGCAGATAGGGGGAAGCACCCAGTGAAACCCAACCTTCAAGCCACAAGACAGCCTGAAGCCTGAAAACCAAGCTGCCACTTCTGGGTATAGTTCCAATTACAGGGATGTAACTGAAAGTGTGGGAAGTTTGGTAGGGGCCTTAATAAAAAGTGTAATTTTTTAGTGCTTTAAGGAGCCAGCATCTACTATATTGCCTCAATTCTGTAACCCTTCATCAGAATCTCTGTGACTCTGATCAACTTCGTACTTCCCTGATAGATTTCTCTAATGGATCTCCATGTATAAGAGTAAAAGCCAGCATTTTTTTCTGCAGTGTATCTGCCATATAAAACATAGTCTGAATATTAGAAATTTAATAGATAATGCAGTTTTGTCTCACTGGGACAGAGGCTTTCAGCAGTTGTAACTCTCCACCTGCATAGTGGAAAGAGCATGCTTGCGGGACCTGAGGAGCTGGTCATCCCAAACTGTAGAAGCTCAGGTTCAGTGTGCTTTTCTCTCCATGATGGGGCATTGTTACCGACGGCTCAGTCTAGGAAGAATGTCCTTTTTAAACTTAGTGGAAAGGGTTAATTTAAAAAATGGCATCACATTCCATTAGTATCAGGCTTCCCTTCTGAAGGAGCAGTCTACTTGGGTGAAGTCTGGGAAAGTATGGCAAGAATTACCTGCTGGCTTCTGAATCTTAAGATGAATTTCACTGAAGGATGTATACTGTCATGCACTGCATAATGACATTTTAGTCAACGACACCATATACAACAGTGGTCCCATAAAATTATACTGTATTTTTCCTGTACCTCTTTTGTTTAGGTATGTTTAGGTACACAAATACCATGATGTTACAATTGCCCACAGTGTTCAATACAGTAAAATGCTGTATGAATTTGCAGTCTTGGAACAATAGGGTATACCTTACAGCCTAGATATGTAGTACGCTACACCCTCTAGGTTTGTGTGAGTATACTGTATGATGTTCACACGATGAGAAACTCACCTAAGGTCATGTTTCTCAGAATGTATCCACCTCATTAAGTGATACATGACTGTAGATACACATATAGTCAGCATTCTCTCTCTGTGAGTTTTAGATCTGTTAACTCAACCCATCTTGGATCAAAACTGTTGGGGGAGGCCGGGCGCGGTGGCTCACGCCTGTAATCCCAGCACTTTGGGAGGCCGAGACGGGCGGATCACAAGGTCAGGAGATCGAGACCATGGTGAAACCCCGTCTCTACTAAAAATAGAAAAAATTAGCCGGGCACAGTGGCGGGCGCCTGTAGTCCCAGCTACTCGGGAGGCTGAGGCAGGAGAATGGCGTGAACCCGGGAGGCGGAGCTTGCAGTGAGCCGAGATTGCGCCACTGCACTCCAGCCTGGGCGACAGAGCAAGACTCCGTCTCAAAACAAACAAACAAACAAACAACAACAAAAAACAAACAAACAAACAAAACTGTTGGGGTAAAAATTAAAAAACAACACTAGCACTAAAACAAGTAAAAAATACAGCATAACAACTATTTACATAATATTTATATTGTATTTGGTGTTACAAGTAATCTGGGAATGATTTTAAATATACTAGGGAGAAGATCAGTACATCATATGCAAATACTACACCATCTTCTATCAGGAATTTGAGCATCTGTGGATTTTAGTATTCATGGGGGGTTCTGGAAACAATCTCCTCCAGATACAGTGAGATGACCATGTGTATACGCCCACACACTATACCCATAGATACATAATATATTTTTAAAATATACCCCAATAGTCATTTGCCATATGTCATATACTGGTGTGACTACTGCAGGTATGTGATATATTAGAAGCTGATAATTTTATTTATTTTAAATTATTATTATTATTATTTGGGAAAGAGTCTCACCCTGTTACCCAGGCTGGAGTACAGGGGCATGATCACAGCTTACTGCAGCCTCAAACACCCAGATAAAAGCGATCTTCCCACCTCCACCTCCCAAGTAGCTGGGACTACAAGTATTTGCCACTACCCTAGGCTAATTTTTAAAAATTATTTTTATAGAGACAGGGTCCCATTGTGTTACTCAAACTGGTCTTGAGCTCCTGGGTTCAAGTAACTCTCCCACCTCAGCCTCCCAAACTTTCAGGATTACAGGCATGAGCCACCACGCCTGGTCATTTTAGTACTTTAATAGGAATGGCACGTAACTTACTGAAAATATAATTTAGAAAAGAGAGAATAAGGTGGAAAATATGTATAATACTTCATATTATAATATATAATATTTCATATATAAAACCTCAGTAGGACTTTTGAACAGCTCACGGTGCCCATACTCAGAGTTTAGGGAACCTCCGTAGTTACGCTAATACAGAGGAGGAGTGGGACAGGCCTGGGTGGGTAGATGACAGGGGTCAGGAAGAGAAAGCCTTATGGTTCTGAGTTGTCTAGCACATACTTTCTTGAGGGAAACTAGATGGCCTAGCACAAACTGACTTTCTCCTGCACCAGCTCATACTGTTACCAAAACACCAAGGATCCAGTCTCAGCCCTGCTGCTCACTGCACAGAAAGCCAATCACCGAGACAACGATTATTGCCAAGGAAGAAGGCTTTAATCAGGTGCTGGAGCTGAGGAGATGGGCGATCAGTCTCAAATCCATCTCCCTGACTCACTAAACTTAGGGGTTTAATATAGTGGGATAGAAATGTAACAGTGTGTTGGAACTCAGGAACTAGGGAAGGGTAAGGAAACGAAATGAGGGGCCTGGCATTTCATTGTCTGAATGCGATGAGCTGGTGAGTTTTAGTTCTTTGATACTTTTTGAGAGGCTTCCAGGGCCTTTCCTGAGGAAGGAACTCAGATGAAACAAATGTTAAGTTTCAAGCTTTAAGACAGGAAGGGCCAATTCCTATTTTTATCCAAAAGAAATGTGTATGGGACTATTGGGGCGGTTTCAGTACTTTATGTTCAGAAAACCTGCCTATGCCAAAAATTGGGGACTATGACCTCAGGCAAGTCTTAGACATCTCCAAGGTACCCATGGCTCTGAGTACAGGAGTTAGCATATAAGCTAGTACTCAGTAACTCTGTTTTTAAACAGAGCAGTGAACACAACAAACTGAATGGTCATCCAAATATTATTTTATTATATTGTATTTTTTTTCTTTTATTTATTCAACAGTGTTGTATTGATTAACTCCTTTATGCCTTGGAATGATCTGGTCCAGCAAGGGGAAGGTATGTGTGTGCTAGATCAATAGCAGATAGGCTCTGTCTTCCGGGTGTTCCTTTTTAGAGAGGGACAAAGATCTGTGGACAGTCAAGGTGAGAGGAAAATACACTTGCATGTATTCCTCCTTATGTAATTGTATAGAATAAGTTATTGAAGCAGCCGCCCAGAAATGCCAGATCCCAGAATAAGATAGATATAATGTAAATAGACAGACTCTCACACAACCGTAAGTGTAATAAGAATATGAGATAAGTGTTGCTTCTTTACTTTGCTCATGTGGATATTTTCTCTTATTAACTCATCTTTGAGTCCTTGAACCCAGCACCTTGCTGGTTTAGTGATAATGACGATAATGGTAATAATGACAATACTGAAAACTTTTATTGGGTATTCACTATGTGTCAGACATGATGCTGAGTGTTAGACATGTGTTATTACATCCTCTTAATTCATTTTTATGGTGTGCCCAAGGTCACACAACTAGGAAATAGTAGCCTACAGACTTACAGACATGTTACTGAACTCCATCCGTTCATTGCTTCTCTGTCTTCCAGAGCTCTGCCTTCTGGTGGATCTTTCTACACCCAAACCAATCAACAGAGAATTTTATAGAAATATATGTGTATATTATTATATATTATCTATATATGTGTTGTGTATACACACACACACACAGACACACACACACACACACACACAAACACTATATACAGAGCGAATAGGGTTTTCTATGTGCTGTAACATTCTGAGCAGCAGTTGCCTTACTCCTGAAAATACTGGGCGACAGACAAATGGCTTCTTGTCCAACAAATAGATGCATGCAGTTTTCAATTGAGCCCTTATTCTTTACAAGTTTTAGCAGCTAAAGAGTCAGAAAGGGGCAACTGGCAAATGCTCTTGAGGTGGTAGGGTAGGCAAGAGGCCAAGAGGCTGTTGACCTTACAGTGATGTCCTAGGGCTGTAAGCCTTGCTGGATATTAACAAACCAGGGAAGACAGAGCGAGACATCACTGTACCAAATTAATGAGCTTTTGCTCCCAGTTGGTCTTGTCATTGATTACACCTTAATCTTGGAGCAAGTTGGTGATTTCTGTTTCATTTTGTGTTGTTCTTCACTCGGGGAGTCAAACCGAGAGGAAGAGGGGATGATTTGATGCCGAACAATTAACTGCACCTTAAAATTGTCTTCACTTTATAGTGGATTAAGCTTTGCGAATTGGAGAGCGTGGTGGTTTTACCATATTGACGCAAGATAAGCTTAAAGGTTGAGAAAAATAAAATGTCAAAATCTTGAATATAGTACTTCTGAGAAGAAATATATTCATCTTTTTTTCCTGTTATACTGGGGCAATCAGCAGTCTGTTGAGAGAGGCTTAGCTTGTGAGAAAGCCCTAGGCCATTCTGGAAGGAGCTGAAAGTCTGCTCTCTTACAGCAGCACACAGCCTGCAGTACCTGTCTGTCTTAGAGTTTGCCTGACATGGCTGACATCTCAAATGCAGTGTCCTATTCTCAGATCCACATGGGACACAAGCAGGCTTCTAACTGGGTCTCCAAAAGTATGCACTTCTCAAACAGCAGAACCTGCTTTTGGAGGAGCACAAAGCAAGTGCAGTTTAAGGACAGAGAATGTGTTAGGCTTTTGATGTGATTCTGTATTGGCAGCCAACCCTGTCCCATTTTCTCAGGAGACACATTTTCTTGGGCATTACACATCGTGATTATCAAGAGAAGTTCCCCAGTAGTGTTTGTGAATAATAGCCTTGAGGCAGAGACTGTGTGGGGATGAGGGCAGCCTGTGCTCTCTGAAGAACTCCTTGGGTTCAGGCTGAAGGGAACTCATCTGTGTGCTGTGAGCCCTCTGCCGGCCCTGTGGGTGAGTCCCAACGCCTCCCTTCTACTCCCACACCACATCCAGGGGAAGAAGAGTGGGTGGCTTGGGTCAGATTGTTAGTCCCTGCTTTGAAGGATGTTTTGCTACCAAATCCAGGTTTCACTCTGCTATAAACACAAGGCTATATGCACATCCTAAAATATTAATAATAATAATAATAATAATATTAAAACCAGAGTGTGATAACTTCCAAGCAAGAGAAGTCTTGATGCCACACAGATTTAATGATGCAACTCACACCTGTGCGTACAAATGTTTAGTACCTCTCCAAGGTCCAAGGGAGCTAGTCAAGCACCCAGGCAGGATCCGGAGGTGTTGTGGATTGTGGCTCTTTGGATTCTCGATTCTTTTGTGTTTTGTAACTCCCATTCCATATTTGTGTCACTTGGAGTTGCTGGTGGTTCCTGAACTTATACAATTAATTTTTTTTTTTTTTTTTTTTTTGAGATGGAGTCTTGCTCTGTCGCCCAGGGTGGAGTGCAGTGGCGCGATCTGAGCTCACTGCAAGCTCTGCCTCCCGGGTTCACGCCATTCTCCTGCTTCAGCCTCCTGAGTAGCTGGGACTACAGGCGCCCACCACCACGCCTGGCTAATATATTTTTTGTATTTTTAGTAGAGACGGGGTTTCACCGTGTTAGCCAGGATGGTCTCAATCTCCTGACCTTATGATCTGCCTGTCTCAGCCTCCCAAAGTGTTGGGATTACAGGCGTAAGCCACTGTGCTCGGCCCACAGTTAATTTTTTTTTTATGTTTTAAAGAAACAGGGTCTTGCTCTGGCACTCAGGCAATGGAACAATCATAGCTCACTGCAGCCACAAGCAATCCTCCAGCCTCAGCCTCCCAAGTAGCTGGTGCTACAGGTACACACCACTGCGCCAGATTAATTTCTAAAATTTTTGTAGAGACGAGGCCTCAATTTGTTGCCCAGATTGGTCTTGGACCCCTGGCTTTAAGCAATCCCCTTAACTCAGCCTCCTAAAGCACTGGGATTACAGGTGTGAGTCACTCCACCCTGCCGACATTTATTTTAGTAAACCTTGTTATTTTTTTTAAAAATCACAAATGTGTGCTCATTACAATGAGCCAGAAAAAAATACAGATATATATATATTTTTAAAAACTGTGAATAGTTTCTTACATACCACCTAGATCGAGTTTTCCTGATATCTGTGATGTTGAGTTATTGTTTTTTTCTCTTCATATCTTTATGACTCAACTAAAAAGTGCCAACAGATATATACATACCGTAGGTCTACTTTTTCATTTGTTTAAGAAAACAGAAGTATAGTATTCACTCGACTATGGCAACCTGATTTATTTCCCTTAACAATGACTCTTGCGTGTTTGTCCAGATGAATGCATTGAAAAAAATGGTCCAGGCTTATAAGCATCCCAGAGTATGCATATTGTACAGTATATTGAATTAAACAACTGCATGCTTAATTAACTTATGTATTGCTTCCTACATGCCAAGAAGTGTTTTCAGTGCTTTCATCCTTTTAACAGCCCCACAAAATAGGCACTGTTTGTAGCTCTAGTTTCTTTTTTTTTTTTTTTTTTTTGAGATGGAGTTTCACTCTCGTGAAGAGTGATGGCATGTTCTCGACTCACTGCAACCTCTCCCTCTCTCTGGTTCAAGCAATTCTCCTGCCTCAGCCTCCTGAGTAGCTGGGATTGCAGGTGCCTGCCACCATACCCAGCTAATCTTTTTGCATTTTTAGTAGATACAGGGTTTCACCCCGTTGGCCAGGCTAGTCTCGAACTCCTCAGGTGATCCGCCCACCTTGGCCTCCCAAAGTGCTGGGATTATAGGCATGAGCCACCACACCCAGCCTGTAGCTCCAGTTTCTAGATGAGAGAAGTAAGACTTAGAAAGATTTAGTAGCATGCTCAATGGTCTGACAGCCAGCTAGTCAGATAGAGCTGACTCCTGAGTATTCTCTGAATGCCTGTGCTACACTGCTTCTCCATTACCTTTCTGATGGATCTTTAGTTCATTTCCTCAAGAGTTGTTATTACACATAGTCCTCTGATAGACATATCTATAAACATATCCTTTTACTTTTGTAATTTTACCTTTATAAAGTACAATAGAATTCTTAAGATGATATTGTTGTATCAAAAATGAATGCATTTATATTGTAAATGATACTCGAGATTACATTCCAAGAAGGCTGCAACAAATCATACATGTGCAAGCAATAATAGTTTGTGGATTTCCCCAGGGTTTCATCAGGACTGGAATTTTCAATACATAACTTTTAAATCAGTCTTTTGGATGAAAATGATGTCTTGATCTCCGTGTATTTTAATGGGTATTTTCCTGACCACAAGTGATAGTGAGCATCTTTTCATATGTGTATTGGTCTGTGGCACTGTGGACCTCTCTTTTTCCCTCACTCCTCCGGCAAAAATAATTGCTTCTTCCTCATTAATCTTGTAGTGAATTATGTATCTTTGATTTACAGTGGTTATCAGATGTATATTTATTTTGTTCAACAAACATCTCTTAGACCTACCTGTATGCCATGCCAAGCAATGTACCAGGTAGTCAGTGGGAATAAGCATATAAATAAATAATTGTTCCTGTGCTACAGAAACCCCAAATCTAGTGAAGAGCAGACTTTCAGTGGATAGTTACAGAAGTGTGCTAAATGCAGGGTAAAATGTATGCATAAGTTATTGTGATGTTTGTCTGTTTCCATACTGTGTTAGTCTGTTCCCATGCTGCTAATAAAGACATACCCGATACTGGGTAATTTATAAAGGAAAGAGGTTTCATTGACTCACAGTTCCACAGTGCTGGGGAGGCCCCACAGTCATAGTGTAAAATGATGGAAGAGCAAAGCCACGCCTTATATGGCAACAGGCAAGAGAGTTTGTGCAGGGGAACTCCCATTTACAAAACCATCAGATCTCGTGAGACTTGCACACTAACACGAAAACAGTACAGAGGAAGACCCGCCCCCATGACTCAGTTACCTCCCACCAAGTCCTTCCGTTGATATGTGGGAATTATGGGAGCTAAAATTCAAGATGAGATTTGGGTAGAGACACGGCCAAGCCATATCTCATACTAACCTGGAATTCCAAAGACTATGACCATGTCTTATTTTCCTTTGGTTCACACCCAAAATAGAACTGGTCTTATTAAGCATCATTAAATGCTTTTTGCTTTGAAGCAGTATGTTATGAAATGATTTAGTGTCACTGAAAGCCAGGCCTACATCATATACTTATTTCTATCCTAAATTTTTAACCTACTGTCTTATGTGTAGGCGATACAGTTCTGAATAATGTGCTACATGACCTCGTGAAATTCCATGACATTGCAGTCAGAGAAGAAGAGCATAACCAGTGCCAAGTGGGAAAAGCCCAGCGATTCAAGTCAGGAATCTGTTATTTCCATAGAACTCTAGGCATTCCTGTTCAGCCCCCTTGATTTTAACAAAATGTTAGAACTCACCACATAAAAGCTGGTTCTACAAGGATCTACATGTATTCGTCCAAAAGATGCTGTAGACCTTCCTGAGATCTGTGAGACTGTCTGTGAGTCTGGTCTCAGCTTGCACCCCTGCTCTCCTTGTTTGCCTCAGTGATTGACACCCTGCTGAGTTCCCCACTTCTCCTTTTAGCAAGTAATAGATGAAATACACAGTAAAGCAACACTGTCCTGAGGTCCTAATAACTTTGCCAATATAAGCTGAGAAAGCAAAGGCAAAAAATTTTACTAGAGAAAACAAGGCAACTGACATTCTGCTATCAAACCTGTTTATATATTTCTGGAAGTATTTGGAATATTAATTCCCATTTTAGTACAATGATATGAACACCACATGGTAAAATTCTACATCTGTGAAGTCCCTTGAGATACAGATCACCACCATCCAGTTACCTTCCACATCCTCACAGTTCCTCAGAAGGCTTTCCTATGTATTCACTGTTCTGGATTATCCTTTTATGTTAAAATTTAAGCTTATTAATAAGTAATCAAACAATGGAAATTAAGTGCTATTTGAGTATAGTGTCCTGTATTGGGCACAAAGAAAGTCAGAAGATCCTCAGAACATAATTTCATACCTTCTAGGAAGACAGAGTCTCTTTATTCCTTCAGCATGACTAGATCCTCCGTATTTTTCCGGTCATAGTCCAAATACCAACTTCTTTTTAAGAAGCCATTCGTATCTATACTGTTAAAAGTAGACTTGGCTGGACATGGTGGCTCACTCCTGTAATCCCAGCATTTTGGGAGGCCAAGGCGAGTGGATCACTTGAGGCCAGGAGTTCGAGACCAGCCTGGCCAACATGATGAAACCTTGTCTCTACTAAAAATTAGCTGGGTGTGGTGGCTGGAGCCTGTAATCCCAGCCACTCGGGAGGTTGAGGCAGGAGAATTGCTTGGACCCTGGAGGCAGAGATTGCAGTAAGCCAAGATCACATCACTGTACGTCAGCCTGAGTGACACAGTGAGACTCCATCTCAAAAAAAAAAAAAAAAAAAGGCTCTTGCTTCTTTCTACCATAGCTCTTTGTTTTTTTCATTCACTACATGTGTCATGATCTAGAATGATTCTATTTATTACTTGTCTATTGTCTGATGCCATCGTTAAAATATAAACTCCCTAAGGGCAGAGACTTTGTCTGTCTTATTTTCGGTGTCCAGGAAATTGCCTAGCACAAAGGTATTCAAGTGAGATTTGGTAAATTAATTGAATATGTAAATACCTACATACATGGACCCATGCTAACTGGTGTAAAGCCAGATATAAATAAGATCAGATTGTTGTCCCTAAGCAATTTACAGTCTGTTGGGGAGACAGATAGATAAATGAGAGATTACATCAGTATGTATGTCAAGTGCCATAGTAGAAGTACCATAGGTTCTCTGGATGGGGAAGGAAGAGCTTCCTGGAGGAGAAGAGACCTGAACTGAATCTCAAAGAAGGAGTAGTAATTAGACTAGTAAGGGAGGCTGATTGTTTAGTGAGTACCTCCCATATTTCAGGCACCTCTAGGTGCTGGCAGCATGGCATATTGAGGAAATTGCACCAAATCACAATACAGTCTGTGTGTGCAATGGGTCAGTTCTTTGCTAAGTATTCTGACATTTATCCCAGAGGAAGTAATGCATCTCGGAAAGGTCTGGGGCAAGTAAAACGGTTGATGAGATGTGAATTTCCCAAAAAAATTTACCTTGGTGTCATGTTGTGGATTCACCTGGCAAAGAACAAAATTGGTGACCATGAACAAAGTAGTCAATGAAGTGAGAAGTAAGAGATGAGAAGGGGCCAACCTTTTCAGAGAGTGAAAAAATGGAGTTCAATATATAGAGGGTAGGGGTGATTTCAATAGATTTTGTAAGGGAAAGATGAACAGGACCAGTTGTTTGATGAGTAAGAAGGTGAAAGAGAGAGACATATCTGCAATGACTTTCTCAGTTTTGTCTTGGACATTACAGAGGATGGTGAGATTATTTTCTAGGAGAAGATGGAGGAAGACAATTTTAGAATGGGAGATGGGGATGAGGTGAAGAGAATATTAATTAATTAATTAATTAATTTTATTTTTTATTTTTTTTGAGATGGAGTCTCGCTCTGTTGCCCAGGCTGGAGTCCAGTGGCATGATCTTGGCTCACTGCAAGCTCCACCTCCTGAGTTCACGCCATTCTCCTGCCTCAGCCTCCCAAGTAGCTGGGACTATAGGCGCCTGCCACCATGTCCGGCTAACTTTTTTGTGTGTTTCTAGTACAGACGGGGTTTCACCGTGTTAGCCAGGATGGTCTCGATCTCCTGACCTCATGATCCGCCCACCTCAGCCTCCCAAAGTGCTGGGATTATAGCATGAGACACCGCGCCCGGCTTATTAATTTACTTTTTAACAGATTGAGGTTGAGGTAGAGTTAGACAACTCAAATGGAAATTTTCAGCTAATTAAAGTATACATGGCCTTGGAGTCCATACAGAAGGACTGATGCGAAGACATATTTGGAAGGCATGAACTTGAGCAGTAGAAGCTGTGTTCATAGGAGCCTAGGGAGAGTGTGCAGAAGAAAATCAGAGAAAAACTGAGAAGATCCCCAGTTCCTAGACAAACAGAAGTCTGAGGAGGAGTTGGAGGAGTTGCTGCTTGAAAGTTGGAAGAAAAATTAGGCAGAGGAACAAGTGAGAAGAACATTAAACATCACAGATAAGTAAGAAAAATATGTGTGAAATAGCCACCAAATTTGTCAATTCGGAAGACATTGGCTCAACAGAAGTGGGGGAGGGAAAGTTGGGTTACAGGGGGCTGAGAAGGTGCATCTATCTATCCTGGTGATGCCTACTGAGCACCTCTGACTAGTGGACGAGCAGTCAGGGAATGGGGACAGGATATGAAGACAGCTCTCTCAAGAAGGAGCTGTGAAGGGAAATAAAAGGAAGAGACGTGAGTTTGCAGAAAGGAGGTGACAGACAAAAGGAACATTTTCCTTTCTTTAAATGAGAACAAACCTGGCCATGTTTGCATTTTCCAGGGAGAAATCAGTGAAAAGAGATTGAAAATATAAAAAAAAATAGTGGAGAATAGAACTGATAGAGAACTGTTAGAGAATTGAGTGGTAGAGAAGGTATGGAATCCAAGGTCAGGTGGAGGAATTATCCAGCCATAGTACATCAGGGAGGGCAAGGGGTGGACCGAGGGGAGCTTTCCTTTTACCAGGCAAGGAGGCCAGGATAGGGACTCCCACAAATCAGCTTTCCTGAGCGATGTGGGTTGGGGGGTGTCCTGCCATTTGGTTGTATGTTGAGTGGGAGATGGACGTGAGATGGGACTTGACATTTTGGAAGAGCCACTGAGAATACAGGAGAGGGACAGCTCAGTGGCTGGCTTGCACTGCACTGAATAATGCTGAGATCCAGATGAGGCTACACTCTGGGGTCAACATGGCTGTGCTTTTGTTCCAGTGAGCCTTGTGTAACACACAAGAAGGCATTTGTTTATGATTCCAGGAGGAAAGACAAGAGGTTGGGGGAGCTGATGGGCTTGAGTGGTAGATAAGAGGTCTCGACTAAATAGAGAAAGAAGAAAGGGAAGCTGGAGGTGGGAGGAAGACAAACAGTGAAACAGTAGGACCTCCGATCTATTCATATTTAAGAGCCTAAAGAACACTTAAAAAAAAATATTACCCAGAGGAGTGTGAATTTTTGTATTATAAAACTTGGAACATATCTTGTCCCCAGGGAACTCCGTGAATGGGAACTGGTCAGAGCAGGTGGAGTTAATCAGAAAAGCCTTTTATAAAAGCTACTCTTAAGAAATCCACTCAACTCTCTAGGAGAAGGAGCTGTTATTTTTCTGCATGTATATGGAACAACTAGATCTACTTGTCAATTCCCCCCACATCCCTGAGTTATTTGTGAGTGACAACCCACCTCCACACCTTTGGGGAACACTAAGAAGCCTTCTCTATGGGAGATTTTCTCCAGGCAGCTCTCTATTCCCAGAACTAAGACTTACAGATTAACCACAACTGGCAGTCCCTGTGATACCATTGTCAACACAGAGCGAGTCGCTCAGATGTGAGATTGAAGTAATACTGATTTGCTAGTCACCATTTTTCACCCTACTACTTACTCTGAAGCCCATTCCAAAATTTCCTTTCCTTTTATATTTAAAAATGTATTTTTTAGAGTTTAGTTTTCTGGAGTCTAAGTTGACTTTACTTTGGCTTCTCCAATCCCTCTCCTACTGGGAGACGCATTCCTTGGTATCGTTCATTTCACTTACTAAAATTCTCAATAAAGGAAGGGTATTGTGTATTCTAGCCATGGTGAACTACTTATAGGTTCTGCCAAGGCAACATGTGCTCTTGGAAGGCCATCCATGTCATGGGTCAGCACGTGGGCTTTGACCTTGGGCTGTCTGGGCAGGAATCCCGGCTCTGTCCATTTACTAGCTCTGAGACTGTGGGAGATTTTTTTTAAGTCTCTCTGCTTCATTTCCTCATCAGAAAAAGTATACTTATCTAATAGGCTTGTGGTGACACTGATGTTGAGTGTGGGTCACCTAATAAACATACATTAATAATACAATAACAGACAAACACAAATCTTGGATTTTGTACCTCTTTGGTCTTTGCTGGAAATGCCTTTCCCCTTCTATTCAATTTGCCTAAAAAATAATTCTGCTAGCCATTTATACTGACATTTTACTATATGCCAGGCATGCCTTCAAGTGCTTTATATGTATTGACTGAAAAAATTCCCAAAATAATTTTATGAGATTGATACTATCGTTACACCCTTTTTGTAGACGTGGAAACTGAGGCAGAGGGTGGTAACCCAAACAGGGTCATTAGGATACTAAGCAGTAAAGAAGAGATCTGAACCCAGTCTAGCTCCAGAGCCCAGGCTTTGAACCCCACGAGGACCATCTTTTGTAGAATCCTTCCCTAGCCATCTCTATCCACACAGAGAATAATTTTTTTATTATTATTTTTTCAGATGGAGTTTTGTTCTTGTCACCCAGGCTGGAGTGCAGTGGAACAATTCAAGCTCACTGCAACCGCCACCTCTCGGGTTCAAGCAATTCTCCTGCTCAGTCTCCCGAGTAGCTGGGATTACAGGCATGTGCCACCACATCCAGCTAATTTTTGTATTTTTAGTTGAGATGGGGTTTCATCATGTTGGCCAGGTTGGTCTTGAACTCCTGACCTCAGGTGATCCGCCTGCCTCAGCCTCCCAAAGTGCTGGGATTACAGACATGAGCCACCATGCCCGACCCACACAGAGAATAAATTACTGCTCATGTGCTCTTTCTGTTGTACATATTTTTCCTTTTGAATGTATTGATTTAAGTTGTAAACACTTTCTATTAATCTCTTACCTTTACCAGGAACATTTTGAAGGACATATGCTACCTTCTTCATTTTTGCATACCCAACACCAAGTACAGACCTTAGTGCATAGTAGTATGTTCAGTAACAAGAAGCAACAGGTTAAATGTAATGAGGAGAGGAGATTTTTACAAACATATATTATCTGTGTCATCTGTGGGTTTAATTCATATAAAGCGTGTCCCATATTATGTAGCACAAGTAATCAATAGTTAACAGAAGATAGTTTACTCAAATGTCATGTTTTGCTCTAATCTATTGTAATTGCACTTGAGGGAGGTGACAGATATTAATCTAATTTCAGCATGTAACTTGACACTGCTATGCTGAATGTCTGTAATGATGCTTCATGAGTGCTGTAGCTAATCTAATGGTAATGCGGAGGTATGTTTTTTCAAATACAAATGTAACGTCTGGCCCATTGAATTCCCAGTTCCAAGGGCTGCACCTTGTGCTGTCTCCCGACAATTCACTTTAGGAAACAGGACACAGGACCCCACTATGGACCTGGCTCAACTTTGAGCGAAGGCCACTAGAGCTATGTGTGACACTGAAGCGAATATCCATGGCTCAGGGGGCACTGTTCTGCATATCGTAGGACAAGGAAGATAAGCGCAGCAGTACTGGAGAACTTTAGAAAAACCTGTTTCTTATTTCAGGTGAAGTTTCCAAAATACAGTACTGCTCATCCATAAATCAGGCTGGGGCGCTTTCAAGTCTTCTCCTCCTTCCAAAGGGAAATGGTGTGCTGAAGAGGTATACCTCAGCACGGCTTTATTTCTTTCTCTTGCTGGGATATATTAGCAAGGTCATCACCTCTGGGTTATTGGCTTCAAACAATCTGTGATTGCAGAGGATTATGACTTCTTAGCTTGCAGAAGCAGGAGATGCAATCAATTCCTGAAAGGCACAGGACTGCGTTTTCTTTCAGAAATGTATATTTATTTCTGCCATCACTTCTGGGGACCAAAACTTTAAAAAGACTTTTGAGCTGCATTGTAACAAACCTGCACGTTATGCACATGTACCCTACAACTTAAAGTATAATAATAATAAATAAATTAAAAAAAAAAAGAATGAATACAAATATAATAAATAAAATTTGCCTTTAAAAAAAAAAAAAAAAGACTTTTGAAAGGAATTTATCTTTGAATGTCCTGCATCATCGCCCCTTTCAAATGAGAACATTGAGTCAGGCCAGTGTGAACTTCGCTTTAACTATCTGAGTTTGAAAGAAATAAGATGACTTCACAAGTTTGTCTTTCCCATCTCCAACCTTCAAACAAATTAATTGGGAAATTTATACTCATTGCATTATTCCAAACATATACCCTTTGAAATAATCAAAGACTTGAATTAGCCATGCCTGCAGGTTGATGAATACGTTCTCTTTGCTGGGGCAAGGAAAATGTGGTCCAGAAATCTTTGGAACTTGATTGGTATTTATTGTGATGTCAGTTTTCTTTCTTATTTTGCCATCATCTGTCAGTTTCCTAGCTCATTTTTCTTAAATTTGGTATTGCCCTTCTCCCAATTAGGAATTTATCACTTCCAACCTCAAAAAAGAGTCAGAATTTACACTATTCTCTTCCTTCTACATTACATGGGACATTTTCTCTTTAGGGTTACAAAAAAACAGTCCCAACAATCTGTCTCTTCAAAACTTAAAAAATTAATGTTACAACATGAAGGCTGTACTTTTGCTAGGCAGCAGGAGGTCCCAGCCTACAGTAACCTCTGCAGTCAGTTTTGCTGACACCAAGTGCTGCACTATTAATAGAGGTCTGGCCTTTGAGTTCTCATTTTGGCAGCTCCCCAGAGGTCAGAGGTTGATGTTCTGATACAGATATGACATAGGAATTTGTGGACTCTGCTAAGAATAACCACTTTGTTTGTTTATTTGAGTAGCTTTACAGAATCTGCAGAACGGCAAGACTGTTAACATAAAATGGGATCGCTGCCTACTTATTATTTGGGCCGTCTAAGCACATGATACAATCGCTCCTCATGTCACCAGGAAGCATGTGGGAAGGAGGAACGAATAGTGAGATCAGCTACTGTCTGGAGTGTAGGACGCAGGGTGCATTTGCAATGGCTGTATCCATGCTGGTCCTGATTAGCTTAGCTTTACTAGCTAGCGGAGTGGCCTGAGGTCCATCAATTTGCCACTTCTGCTCTTGGGAACTAATTCATCCATGTTCCCCATCTCTCCGAACATAAAACTCTACAGGATGTCATCAGACCGAAAATATCTTCAGGCTATTTTTCTTATTAGACTCATTGTAGTAGGGCAAAGATCAAGGTACAGGTATGAAGCTGGTGTGTAATGACAAACATCAACTTGATGTGCTAAGTTCCTGAAATAGGCCTATACACTAGAGCAGATTGGGACTGTGAATTTTGATTCCTTTTCTCTCTACTTCCTGGGCCTGCTTTCTTCATTGATTTGACACTCCCTGCCAGGCCCTACTTTCTATATCCTCTTCTCTTCTGAATTATTTATCCTTGTAAAGAAGATAGAGTTGAGATGGATACTTAACCTGTCCAAGCTAGGGTTAATGATGCACTCTCTGGACCTCATTTTCCTCATCTGGTATATTAGACCATTTCCTTTTTTTTTTTTTTTTTTTTTTTTGACAAGAGACTTGCTCTGTTGCTCAGGCTGGTGTGTAGTGGCTTGATCTTGGCTCACTGCAACCTCTGCCTACCAAGGTCAAGCAATTCTCCTGCCTCAGCCTCTCAAGTAGTGGGGATTACAGGCGCCTGCCACCATGTTCAGCTAATTTTTGTATTTTTAGTAGAGACAGGATTTCACCATGTTGGCCAATCTGGTCATGAACTCCTGACCTCAGGTCATCCGCCCGCCGTGGCCTCCCAAAGTGCTGGGATTACAGGCGTGAGCCACCGTGCCCAGCCTAGGCCATTTTCATACTGCTATGAAGAAATGCCTGAGACTGGGTAATTTATAAAGAAAAATAGGTTTAATGGACTCACAGTTCCACATGGCTGGGGAGGCTTCACAATCATGGCAGAAGGTGAAGGAGGAGCAAAGGCATGTCTTACATGGCAGCAGGCAAGAGAGCACGTGCAAGGGAACTGCCCTTTATAAAAACCATCAGATCTGCCAGGCACGGTGACTCATGCCTGTAATTCTAGCACTTTGGGAGGCCGACGAGGGCAGATCACTTGAGATCAGGAGTTCAAAACCACTCTAGCCAACATGGTGAAACCCTCTCCTACTACTAAAAAAAACAAAAAACAAAAAACAAAAAAAAGTAGCTGAGCATGGTGGTGGGCACCTGTAATTCCCAGCTACTCAGGAGGCTGAGGCAGGAGAATCGCTTGAACCTGGGAGGCGGAGGTTGCAGTGAACTGAGACTGTGTCACTGCATCCAAGCCTGGGCAACAGAGCAAGACTCTATCTCAAAAAAAAAAAAAAAAAAAAAAAATCAGATCTTGTGAGACTTATTCACTGTAATGAGAACAGCAATGGGAAAAACCCACCCCCATGATTCAGTTACCTCCCAATGAGTCCTTCGCATGACACATGGGATTATGGGAGCTACAATTCAAGATGAGATTTGGGTAGGGACACAGCCAAACCATATCATCTGGTAAATGAGGTTATTAGTACTTCCGCATTTTAGACTGGAGTGGACACATATATGCTAGTTTAAGATTAGGTTGAGTTTATAGTATTTAACCACAGCATAAATTTGTCAGAAGTAGAGTGGTCACCAAGAATTGCTAGTAATTTTGTCCTTGAAGAATAGTTTCCTACCATATCTGAGAATTCAACTATGTTGTTTTCCATTATCCCTTTAGAGTTGAACCTTGCATTATATTCAAGAACAGTGTTTGCAGTTGATGCTTCCTCTTAGGGGAATGAAGATATAACTTTTCTTAGGGCTTTATGCCAAACTTCTCATCATCAAGGCCATACCTGATTTTTGGAGGAAATCAGAGTTCAGGAAATTCCTGAACAGTAGCTCTGCTTCCAGCTTCCCAGCATTCACAAAAACTTATTCCCTCACATATATGTCTCATATAGACTTATTGCAAGGAAGAAGATATTTGAAACTCCAGATGAATAGTAGAATCTCATTAAATGTGAGTTCCCTCCATTAGTGGCATGTTCCATACATTCTTCTCTTCTTGATGCCAGAAGGTATTGGTGTTGGTCCACTGAAAGATGCACTAGGGTTAAGAAAAAGCCTGCTCTGAGATTGTCTAACCAAATCTATGTTCCTGTCTTGGACTTGAGTAGCTCTTCACTGGATTTCGTCTCAGTTTTGTGCTGTTTCTGGGAACAGGATTCCGTGGAATAGTTAGCAACCATCTTGTTGCTTGCCTTAGAAGATTATGCAAGTGAGTGCCCATGAGATACTGGTCAGGATGTAAATGGAAACAGGAAGGAAAAAGATTGGTGAAGGGCTGTGTCCCAAAGTCTAAGCCCAACTGATGGCTTGAGGCCAAGTCAAAAATTAGAGAAAAGGGGAAGTGAGATTTCCAACAATTAGTCAGTATTTAAGAATAGATAGCTTCCTGCACCATACTGCAAAGATCACTCTTGCAGATTTTCAGGAGGCAGTAAAGAATAGTTAACAATCAGATATGCTCCAATCAGATGATAATAGGGGTAATTTGAGTTTACAGGCTACCAGTTCTTAAATTTAATTCTCAAGTTTCAAAGTACTTTCTAGAAATGTTAGAAATTCTAAATGCAAATTGAAATAGCTTCACCTACTTGAATTTCCCTCAAACTTTTGCAGACAATCAAAACAGTAAAAAGTGACATTATCACTTTGATGAATGCTGTGAAAAGTAAATAGTATGTTCTGTGCATATTGAGAGTAGGTGTGAGCATGTCCTGTGTTCTAAACTTAGCACTGCCACTAATTGTGTGATCTTGGGCAAATTGTTTTATTTCATAGAATCTTGGTCTTCTCATTTTTAAGACAGAAACTTCGTACTAGACAGACTGATTTTCAACCCAGCTCTAACATTCTATATTTCTAATAATTGCTGCCCAAACTATTTGCCTTGTTTACAACAGGTGTCCTTGTGTATTTTAGAATGCTAATGATAAAACATTGCTACTCCTATTTCTTCTAGGAAGTTTTTAAAAAAATGTATCCACTATAACTCATTATTGGTTGACTACTGGTAGACCCAGACAGGTCAACCCACTATCGTTTTGCAGGTAGGAAGCCAGGTATTTCATGACTACTAAATTAGAGGACTTAAAATGGTAAATATTAGAATATTATCTCCACCAAGTTTCCATATCTCTTTGGACGTTTATTTCTATATTCTATATTAGGGAAAATAATAATTTAATCAATTAGGTTACAGTGAAGAGTAAATAAAATATTTTAAGGACTCGCTAGGCACATTCTAAGAGGTAGAAACATAACTGAAATTCAGGTCTTCTGATTGTAAAAGCAAACTGGGAAAAGAACTAACTATAAAATACCTAAATGCTTCTGAGTCTCAGTTTCCTCATTTGTAAGTGGGTATTCCAAGAATTCTTTTCTTTTCTTTTTTTAGTTGTAAATATTTTTTTAATTTCAATAGTTTTGGAGTACATGTGGTTTTTGATTACATGGATGAATTTTATAGTGATGAAGTCTGAGATTTTAGTGCACCTATCACCTGAGTAGTGTACATTGTACCCAATATGTCATTTTTTATCCCTTACTCCCCCTTTCACCCTCCCTTCTCTGAGTTTCCAGTGTCTATTATGTCACTCTGTATGCCTTTATGTATCCATAGCTTAGCTCCTGCTTATTAAGTGAGAACGTATGGTAATTGGTTTTCCATTCCTGAGTTACTTCACTTAAAATAACGGCTTCCAGCACCATCCGAGTTGCTGCAAAAGACATTATTTTTTTCTTTTTTATGGCTGAGTAGTATTCTATGGTGTATATATACCACATTTTCTTTATCCACTCAATGGTTGATGGGTATTTAGGTTGGTTTCATATCTTTGCAATTGTGAATTGGGATACCCAGTAGTGGGTTCCTGGATTGAATGGTAAATCTACTTTTAGTTCTTTAAAAAAATCTCCATACTGGCTGGGCACGGTGGCTCACGCCTGTAATCCCAGCACTTGGGGAGGCCAAGGCGTCCGAGGCGGATCATGAAGTCAGGAGATACAGACCATCCTGACCAACATGGTGAAACCCCGTCTCTACTAAAAATTAAAAAAAAAAAAAAAAAAAAAAAAATTAGCCAAACATGGTGGTGGGTGCCTGTAGTCCCAACTACACAGGAGGCTAAGGCAGGTGAATGGCGTGAACCCAGGAGGCCGAGCTTGCAGTGAGCCGAGATGGCGCCACTGGACTCCAGTCTGGGCGACAGTGCGAGACTCTGTCTAAATAAATAAATAAATAAACAAAATAAAAAATAAAAAATCTCCATACTGTTTTCCCAAGAGGTTGTACTAATTTACATTCCCATAAGCAGTGTATAGACATTTCCTTTTCACCACATCCATGCCAATGTCTATTATATTTTGGCTTTCAATTTATTTTTTATTTTTATTTTTTTTGAGATGGAGTCTCGCTCTATTAACCAGGTGGGAGTGCAGTGGTGTGATCTCGACTCACTGCAACCTCTGCCTCCTGGGTTTAAGTGATTCTTCTGCCCCAGCCTCCCAAGTAGCTGGGATTACAGGCGTGCATCACAGTGCTTGGCTAATTTTTGTATTTTTAATAGAAATGCGGTTTCGCCATGTTGGCCAGGCTGATCTTGAACTCCTGACCTCAGGTGATCCATCTGCCTTGGCCTCCCAAAGTACTAGGATTACAAGCATGAGCCACTCCCATCCAAAAATGTTTTTCATAGTCGAAGTTGCTATTAATAGCTGGTAAAGTTAATGATGGTCCGTGTGCTCTACAAGTTGTAGAGTACTCTGTGGATGTTAGCTATCCTTACATGGGAGCTGGAGCAGGTAAAACTTGGACTTTGTGCTTTCCTCTGCCATAACTGGGGGTGAGGGGGGCATCCTGGATACAACTCTCTGTTCAGATATCATTGTGTTTCGCTATTGGACTCCTTGAGAGTAAGTGTTCAGTTTGCAACTTCTTGGCCTTGTAGCACCAGAGTTACCATATAGTGGGTACTCATTAACTAGTTGTTTAATAAATCAATGAATTAATAGATCATTGATTGTATTTTAGCTACCGTTCTATTGATCCTAAGCCTGGAAATATGCTAAATACATTTTATACTCAGTGGCTGTCAATCCTGTAAATGTTAAAATCTTCTGGGGAATATTTTAAAATAGTGTATATGTGGCCCCACCCAAGACCAATTGAATCAGAATCTCTAGGACTGAGCCCAGGACACAGGTAGTTTGAAAGCTACCCAGGTGATTTTAATCTGGAAAATACATGGAACTGACGAACTTTGGCTCGTTATTTTTCTGGGGTTTGCTTGACTGTCCTGTTCATTAATGTGGCTGATACCTTACTTCCGGGCTTCCTAGTTTCAGTGAACATCTTCTCCCATCTTGCCATTCGTCATGGCTAAAATATTCTGCATTTACAAGGATGCCAATTCATCATGCACATGTAATCTCCTTTGCATTTAGACCTGAACACAATCGTGCTGTCCATGTAAATCATACACTTAGATCCCTTTGTGGTGTGAAAGAAACGTAAATTAGGATGGGGAAATGAATGTTGACAAAGATCACTGATTTGCTTTAAATTGCAGAGGCCCAGATCTCAGATTAGTTTTGGAATCACAACTATTGGTTATCATTCTATAACATTATAAAGTGAGGAGGCAGTGCCTGGAAAGTGGTTTGAATTGGAGTCTAATCCCCACTTAAGCATTTAGCTTGCAACTGTGTTGGCATAAACCAGCTAAAATTTACCATTGCTGCGAGGGGAGTGCTCACCTTGAAGGTGCTTCTGATTCTACAGAAGGCAGAGGGAGACAAGCTCACTTTGCGTGTTTTTTAGGGGTGTCCTTAGAACAAAACTTCGTCTACATTTATTGGAATTATGGTGCTTTGCTTCTCTGGGATAGTTAACATTTTCATTTTCCTGAGTCTTGCTGAGGTGTCATTTTGTCCAAGAAGCAAGCATAAGTTGTGCTGGAGACAGGCATACACACGTGTTAGGAACTGGGGAGAAAGATCACTATGACCCTAAGGCAGCAACGTATACCTTTGCTTTGTCACCAGTGACAAAGTTAAATAACAACTTAAGATTCCAGTAAGAACACAGGTGACAGCAGTGCTATGAGCGGCTTCAGGAAAGGAGGATTCAATGCCAAATGAATAGTATCAGGGGAGCTATCAGCAGCCAGATGTGAAGTTATTTTTACTCAAGACAATGCTTTCTACTTTGTTTTTTACAAAATTTCAGGATATACTCAAATATATCAAAAAAATCATGTAATTCTCAAAAATAATAATATATTTGTAGACTATATTAATACTTTAGTATGCTTCTACCAGTGTGTATGGAAGGGGGTGAAAATTCACATAACATCAGTGCTTTGTAAATGGGGCATCAGATTGACTAATCTGCTTGACACAACCTTTCCCCATGAGAACATGCCCAGGGCATAGCTGTCAACGTCCCCAAACCCTGTGCTTTCCTAAGCTTCCTGGAAGCATGCAAGCCTGTGAATATTGCTGTTATGAAAAAATTGGCTTTTGTTTTTCCCCATGAGATATTTTTCCTATCTTACTAGCACATACGACCAGCATTTGCAGTGCATTTATCTCCTATCACCCTTTTGTTTTTCCTTTTGCTCTTACCTTTGATTCCAGAAATGTTTTTAAAATAATGGATGGTAGTTAATAAACAGCATGGCAGGCAGGAAAAATGAGCAGCAGTGAGTTCATTTTGATAGACTATGCTGTCTGCAAATAATTTACCAGGGCAGAGTGCTGACATACCCAACCCTAAAAAAAGGACTTATCCTTGTTCTTAAACCAAAATCATTCTTGAAAGTTTCCATTATTCATAAGGCACCAGCTCTGAAAACTGCAGGGGGTTTCCCATGAAGATGCCTCTGAGCTAGTGGCTCTCCAGTTCAGGAGTTACAAACGAGCAAACATCTGTATTTGTGCACTTGGGGAGACTGCCAGCTTTCAGAGGACTTTACACTGAAGGCCAGCGTGGTGAAACAGTTTTCTGTCCTTATTACCAATTATTCTCCCTACCCGCTTCCATGCTCTTCTCAGTAGGTTCTGCCTTCTGAGATTCTGCTCTTGCAGTTGTTTTTTTAGCTCCATTGTGTTGACTATATTTCATCACTTTTCTGTCCCACTGCTACTGTAAACCCCTTGATGGTAGGACTACGTTTCTTTTTATGTCACTAGTTTACTGGAGTGTACATTAAGTAGGCTTATCACCATTAGATTCATTAATTAACAGCCAAAAAAATTATTTCTGGAGCTCCCTACATAGGATTTAAGTACAAACACCTCTCAAGTATTTTTGCTCCCTGAGAGTCTTCTAGGAGAAGAAGGATAGGGCAAGGATTTTTATGAGTCTTCTTAAAATTAGGAAGGAAATTAGACAACCAGTATGTATTTTTCCAGGATTTAACTCCACAGCATGTGGCTTTTCCAGAATCACACAGCTATAATTTGTGGTAATTGGTGGGGATTATAAAACCACAGTATCTGCATTAATATATTTCATAGCCAGTTCCACCACAGTTGTATCTTAGGAAACTCTGCTTGCAGAACTCCCCTGAGATCTGCTGAAATTACCTTTTCTTGGAAGGGCAGATTCCCCATGTCTTGATTGAGAAGGCTTTGAGCGGATGTGGTTTCCAAAGGAGTTAGTGGGGAAGCATTAGAACACTAGGTTCCCTGGACTTTTGATGGAAGTTTCACCTAGAAACCTTATCTGACTAACCATATTTAAAAAAAAAAAGAAAGAAAGAAAGAAAGAAAAAGTCCTGACTCCTAAGAACCATCATATCTTTCCAAATTCTGAAGAAAAAACCAAAACAAAGCAAGATGAAACAAAATTCATTCAACCATGTTATATATAAAGCCCTCCTTTGTTGGTGTTGTGCCTGTGAGCTGGCTATTTTCTTTAATGTGAAGATAATAATTTATAATGAGATGCTCAAATACATAAATACACACATAAACATACAATGCCAGCTTCCATGTATCCCCAGTAGCAAAATGAAGCAAGGATAGCTGAGGGTTCTGCAAATAATTTGTATTTATATACAGCAGCCCTGCCACTTATTTTGCAGGGTAGCTGATGACTGTTTACCCTAAGCATAATGACTCTGTTATGAGTGACCTTTCCTGGTGGTTTTGTAACCAATCTGTCTTAACCCTTTAATTAATTAATTTTCTTAAGCAAAAGAGGTCCTTCCATCCCTTCTCTGTTAGCAGTCATTCATTTTATGCCATATTCAAAATATTAGTTTAGGAATTTTAATGACCATACTTCATTTCTTTCTTGCTGGGATCTCAGCAACTGAGTGCTCTGATTAATACTCGTGTTTGTGTGTGTGTGTGCGCGCGTGTGCGTGCACACATATGCGCATCCGTGTGTCCTCACAGTTGTGTGTGGTCATTTGTTTGTTATAGGAACCTTGCTGACTACTCCAAAATTCAGCCAGGAACAGCAGCTTAAGTTGACAAAGTTTGATTTCCCATAAACTCAGGCTACTAAAACAATGGAGGGAAAATGAACCAGAAAGCCTGCAATGTAGGCTTTTTTGGTTGATCTGCTTTTCCAGAAGCTGATTAGCACTCTAATCTGTCTCAGTGTGGCTTCATTGTTAGAGAGGGAAAAAGAAAAGAGACAGAGCTTTTCTTTTTATGAAAGTCCATGTTAGTAGGGAGGGAAAGTAAACATAAGCCATATCTCTGTAGATCTCAGTTTTCTCTAATGGGCCAATTCACATCTCTCTTTAATTCTGATACCCCAGGTCTTTTTTTTTTCTTTCTTTCTTTCCTTTTGTGATTTGAATTTTTCTATTAACTGCCACAGGGATACCCACATAAAATGTATAGTGGAAAGAAGATGGAAAAAGGATGAGTAATGCACAATTTCTAAGGGTTTTAGAAATCATTTGTTCTGGGGGAAAAATTCATTCTCTTCTGATCTAAAAGTATAATCCCCTTCTAAGTCTCTCCTCTAAGGCTAAGCCACCCTTGAACATGAAGCCAGTTTTTAACTACTGAAGCATATTCATGGAGACAAAGTGACACAGAAGGAGCCATTGCTTTCATACCTATGAGAGCCTGTGCATTTCTTATGGATGATTTCATATGTCTCACCATCAGTATGCTTTAATTGCATGTAACTGTAATTTTAAAAAGATTTGTTCTTTTTTCCTATAAAATTATATATTTAATTTTAATTTTATAATTCAGTGAATGTATGTGTATAAGTGTATACATTTTCACTGAAACATTAGAAAACTATGGAAAATTTATTTGCTAAAAGGCAAAAAATAGATAGATAAAAAATAGGTATTGGGTAGGTGTTCAGAAGCTGTTAATTCCCTTTCCCCTTTTGAGACACCTTTTAGCCTTTCTTTTTCCTACTTCTCTTTCTCCCTTCCCAGGAGAATGGGACACCTCTGCCCATAGTCTATGTGAGATGTGAGGTTGCATGTTTACATGTGGCTTTGCTTTTGTGGGGTATTTATTTAAAAAGCACATGTTCTTAATGGCTGCATAATGGCTCATATGGATTTACTTTATTTTTATCTTAAAAATATTAAACCCCTGATTATCATTTAGGTTGTTTCTGTTCTTCCATTACAACAAAGAATGCTGTGATAAACATAACTCTAAGGATACAAATAGCTCTATGCTTTAGCTGGGATTGAATGCACTTGCAGTATCTTGATCTACTCCTGTGTTGTGCATTGATGGGTAATATTTGGTATATGTCTCGTGATTTACCATCTAGGAAATTATTTTTCAGTCTGTTTTTATCTTTCAAAGCGTCTTATTTTAGAATGTGCTTTTTAAATAATTGTGTGCCTTGAATAAAAAGACTAAAGTCAAAAATAACTGAGTTTTAATAGTAGCTTGCTTCCTAACCAGCTATTTAATACTGAACTCATCTCTTTATCTTCCTGAGCCTCAACTATCTCATCTGAAAAGTGGGGATTTAAGAAAGTTATTATGCATGGGCTGCTGTGAGAATTAAATGAGATAATACCCTTGAAGTGCTTAGCCTATTTTAAAGTTACCTTTTATTGAACATTTACTGTTATTAGGATGAGGCACATAAAATTACCATTTTATAGTTCCAATGTAGTCAATATTTAGAATTGTTTAAATATCAAATTTCTGGTAAAGTCTATAAAACATTATTTTTCATAGATTGTTTATACACAGTTGTCCAGGAACACATAGAGAGCCCAATAAACCTTTCATTGCAGCCCCTTACCAAGTCTTACCAAAATCATTGCCTTTACCTCTCCATGGAATGGACCCTCCCTTGGGCTCTAGTGTTACCATCAAATATACAGTGCAATTGTTCTCTATTGTGTTGTTTTGCTGGGAAGGTACAATTTCATCATAAAAACGCAGAAATACACTTGAAGCAACTATATGTAAAATGCTGCATGAACAAATTTTAGATTATCTAGATACAAAAATAAAAACTTGTTGTTTGAGCTAAAATATTCTCACTTCTCCAAAGCAGTTGTTAAGTGAAGGGAACAATGAGGGAAGAGATTGCTGCTGCGGTTGGAGACACTCAATCTGACTTTGTCTTGGGATATGACGAGGTTACGTATCAGTAAGCAAGCTTGAGGCCATCAGGAGGGGCTGCCTCTTAGCCTCTGTATTTCAGACTAATTTCATGCTAAGCAGGGAACCAGTATAATTTGGATAAGTTTCTGCTGCAGGGACAGCCAGTGAAGTGTGGGTCCCATCCAGGAATCCAGAAGCATGGAGTGAATGCTATACCTTGTGCAGCACTAATCATGCAGAGAGGGCAGCCTGAGTGCTGGCCCACAAAGGGCCCTGGAGGAAAATCTGAGGCTGCTCTGGCCCCTGGCAGAGGCAGATAGGATAGGGGAAAGGGCCTTTCTGCTGTACCAAAAAAAAAAAAAAAAAAAAAATAGAGAAGACAATCACTTATGCAGAATTGTGAGTCTTCCCCTTCTCCAAATGAGCAATACTGCCAGAGCTTTGATATTTTAATTTGCAAATAATCATTACAAAATGATTTTTAAGTACATAAGATATGATATATAATATAGCATATAAAAGTACTATTTTAAAAATAATTTTTGGCCAGGCGCAGTGGCTCACGCCTGTAATCCCAGCACTTTGGGAGGCTGAGGCGGGCAGATCACAAGGTCAGGAGATCGAGACCACGGTGAAACCCCGTCTCTACTAAAAGTATAAAAAAAAAAATTAGCCGGGCGAGGTTGTGGGCGCCTGTAGTCCCAGCTACTCAGGAGGCCGAGCCAGGAGAATGGCGGGAACCTGGGAGGCGGAGCTTGCAGTGAGCCGAGATTGCGCCACTGCACTCCAGCCTGGGCGACAGAGCAAGACTCCGTCTCAAAAAAAAAAAAAAAATTTGAAGTAGA
Organism: Theropithecus gelada; assembly: GCF_003255815.1. NCBI lineage: Eukaryota > Metazoa > Chordata > Mammalia > Primates > Cercopithecidae > Theropithecus > Theropithecus gelada. The sequence goes on along the minus strand of NC_037677.1, from coordinate 103,578,682 downwards.
TATGGTTTAGAAAGCATGTGTTTCTTTAATGTAAATATATCTTGTGAGTGAGGAAAAGAATTGTCATTTTGCATAGATCAGAACATCTGAAGTTTGTTGAAAACAGAATGAAAATATATAAACCCGAGACACTTATGAAAGTTACACAAGGAATACATCTTGCTTTTCCATTCTTGTCAAAATAAGAAGCATTAATTCACACTGCAATCAGGTTGCCTTAACATAAAAACAAAACAAATCCATGCAGTTAAATGTAAAAATTAAAAGTAAAAAAAAAAGCCTTGGGGAATCCCTGTTAATCTGTTTCTCCAGGCTCACTAGCAGCAGCACCAACATCTGTAAAAATAGAAAGTGAGGATGGTGGAAAGTTATTTTTGACAAAGTCCTTCCATACCACCTATCCTCTTATTCTTATGCTTCTTTTCTTTCCAATTTCCTCTTTTGCCTTTTGCCTCTGTATGTTTTGGAGTAGCTCCTGCCCAATGCAAATTAGATAGATAGATAGATAGATAGATAGATAGATAGATAGATAGATAGNCAATGCAAATTAGATAGATAGATAGATAGATAGATAGATAGATAGATAGATAGATAGATAGATAACTGTGGAATTTTCATACTACTAAAAATTGTCAAAATTTTATTTGCTTGTTTTAATTTTGCTTTGCTTTATTTTTACCATATCATTTATCTAATACAATAAAATGTTCCTTTCCATCACTGAGCAATTCCTCAGACACTATCGTTATCATGCATTTCTCACAAAAGCAACTTGTTTTTAATTAAAAAGTATATATATATATATATATATAAAATATATATATTTTTGAGATGGAGTTTTGCTTTTGTTGCCCAGGCTGGAATACAGTGGCGCTATTTCGCCTCACTGCAACCTCCACCTCCCGGTTCAAGCGATTCTCCTGTCTCAGCCTCTCAAGTAGCTGGGATTACAGGCATGCACCTCCATGCCTGGCAAATTTTGTATTTTTAGTAGAGATGGGATTTCTCCATGTTGGTCAGGCTGGTCTCGAACTCCCGACCTCAGGTGATCTGCCCATCTCAGCCTCCCAAAGTGCTGGAATTACAGACATGAGCCACTGCTCCCGGCAGATTATTATTTTAAAGTCATTTGTCAAAAGAATGAGAAGACAGTGCACAGGTTGGGAGAAAATATTTGCAAAAGACATATCTGATAGAGAACTGTTATCCACACTGTACAAGCACTGTTACAACTCAATAATAAAAAGAGCTCTCTTTAAAAACAAACACAAACAAACATGCAAACAAACAAACAAAAATGGGCAGAAGATCTGAACAGATAACTGGCCGAAGAAGATATGCAGATGACAAATAAACATGAGGAAAGATGTTCAACACCATGTAAGAGAATTGCAAATGAAAACGACAATATGCCACTAACACTTATTAGGATGGCTAAAATCCAAGACACTGACACCACCAAATGCTGGCGAGGCTGTAGAGCAACAGCAACTCTCATTCTCATTACTGGTGGAAATGCAGAGTGGATCAGCCACTTTGGAAAACAGTTTCACAGTTTCTTATAACACTAAGCATAATCTTACCTTAAGATCCAACAATCAAGCTGCCTTTACCCAACTGAATTGATGAAAACATATATTCACACAAAGTTCATTCAAAACCTGAATGCACCTAAGATGTCCTTTAGTAAGTGAATGGATTTTGGTATATCCATACAATGGAATATTATTCAGCTAAAAAGAAATGAGCTATTAAGCCATAAAAAGACGTAGAGTAAAATACATATTACTAAGCACACACCTCAGCCTCCCAAAGTGCTGGGATTACAGGCATGAGTCACTGCGCCCGGCTGGGCCTAGCTAATTTCTTACAGGGCTTTCATGTCAGGTTTAGATACTGTATCTTGAGCCACAGACCATTATCCTTTCTCTGACATCTTAAAAATATCCATCATTTGGTTGGGCATAGTGGCTCACGCCTGTAATCCCAGCACTTTGGGAGGCCGAGGCGGGCGGATCATGAGGTCAAGAGATCAAGACCATCCTGGCCAACATGGTGAAGCCCCGTCTCTACTAAAAGTACAAACATTAGCTGGGTATGGTGGCGTGTGCATCTGTAATCCCAGCTACTCAGGAGGCTGAAGCAGGGGATTGCTTGAACCCAGGATGTGGAGGTTTGAGGGAGCCGAGATTGTGCCACCGCGCTCCAGCCTGGTGAAGAGTGAGACCTCGTCTCAAAAATAAAATAAAATAAAATTAAATTAAAAAAAAAAAATAAGACTGCCTGGTTGTCATGCGTTGCAAGAAGGGAGAGATGAATAGATCAAACACAGAGGACTTCCAGGGTAGTGAAACTATTCTATATGATACTAAAATGGTGGACACATTGTTATTATACATTAGTCCAGACTTGTAGAATGTATACATCTAGGATGAACCCTAATGTAAACTGTAGATTTGGGCCATAGTAATTTGTCAGTGTTGCTTCATCAGTTGCAACAAATGTACCACTCTGGGGTAGATGTTGATAGCAGGGGAGGCTGTGTGTGTACAGGGAGGGGGATAGGAATCATATGGGAACTCTCTGTACTTTCGCTTAAATTTGCTGTGAACCTAAAGCTACCCTTAAAAAAAGCCTAATAAAAAAACGCCCCAAATGTCTTTGAATAGTTTGTTATTTGATGGTATCAAAGTTTTGACTTTATTATCAACAGGCTTTTTTTTTTTTTTCTTTGTCTATTTGTGTTGTTTGTTTATTGTTGGAAGCCCTTCAGGGGATGACAGATCTATCCAGGCGCCAGAGTCTGCTGTAGTCTTCATGTTGAGAAGTCAGCTGGTCTTATCTCCCACATCCCTAGCAAGGCAACCCTGTAATTTCTTACTCTGTTGAGGTTCTATGTAATAGTGCTCAGTGGTCATTGTATGTTTAGCGTATGTCACCTGGAACCCCCCTCTGAAATTCATAACTTTGTCCTTGGCTCAAAATTAAAGTGCTGAAAGAAACTTATCCCTTTCATTCTTTCCTAAACTCTAATGTAAGCTTTGTTCACCACCTGAGGAGACCTGTCTACTCAATAAGACTGTCCATTTACAAGTGGCATTTTCAGAGTTTTGACCTTTCTTATATTTCTTAATGTTTTCCTACTTCTGGGACTTCAAAAGTTCAGCAGATCAGAGGGGATTTCTCAACTCGGTATGAGATGCAGCACAATGGAAAGCAATTTCTTAGATTTCCCTTATGGGAATAAGGTGCGTGAATTAAATGAGGTCAGACCCTAGAGAGGGCTTTTCTGGAAACACAGGCAACATAGTAAAGAAATAAGCATTGTTCAGATTGAATTTGCAATAGGAGGAGGGTAGATGTCTGCTTGCTTACCTGGTTTTGCCTTTTGGAGCACCAGACCCTTAGCATTAATACCCACAGAGGGTTTATAGTTTCTTATTGTTTTTACTGAGTCCTTATAGTTTCTACAGGGGTAGCAATGCAATGGATGTCATGGTTCCAAGGCGTGTGTGAGATAGACTTTCTCCGTCCTCACCACTCCCCATCTCCCTTGCGCTGATTTATTAGGCAAATGATTATTTTTTAGGCAATGGAAAAATACCTTATACTTATTAGGCAAATGGAACCTGTTTAATAACATTTGCACTCTTCAGTCAAATAGAGGAGTCAGATAAAGAATATTGAAATGGATCAAGAGAGGAGAAGGTGAGAGAATATTCGAAGTCTATATATCCAGATGAAGTTATGCTCTGAACTCCATTTTCCCTATTTCAGGAATTTGGTTCCAGTGGCATCAGTGGAGCCTGATAAGGACCAGGGAAGCAGAGGCATTCTGTAGGTCTTGTATGTAAGGAGCTGAGTGAAGTGAACTTCTTGAGAAAGAGTCATCAGAGTTCTGGGCTATTTTCTTTCCCCACCACATAGGGGTAGGAGGAGTCTTCCCCTCACTTTGAGCCACATGAATGTATGGGCTTCAAGAGAGCTTCACCTGTATCTCTCCAAATTTGGGGCTATAAAAACTGGAACATAACACTTGACTGAGATAATCAAAATGGTTTGTAGATTGAGATCTGATGCCTGCCAGGGAAATCGAGAGGGAGAGTCAAGAGCTGACCACCTGCAAGATGATGAGCTAGAGATGTTCTTGCCATGGTGCCTTGGAGCTGGAAAAATGGGAGTGTTTTCCCAGGAGCATACAATGGAGAATGTTGCTGGGGTCCTCTTAGGTCTTGTTCAGCAGACTTCTCTGGAGGGATGAGTAGGCCTCACGGTGAAAAGGGCTGGAGTTGAGCTGCCAGGTGACAAAGCACGTGGGGAGGGTGTCTCTATGCACTATTTGGACTGGAGATGCATCTTTCCAGGTCATAAGACCACAAGGCAGAGATCCAGCAAGAGATTCTAAAGAGCATGCCAAACAAAAAGAGTCACTCTTACCATCTGCCAGGCCCAGAGTGCTGGAAACTACCCAGCCACAAAAGAACAGCCCTCACTTCCTACACGCTTTTCTCTCCTACTTTCCTGGAGCAAGGTAGCGAGTTGAGTCAAGAAACTCCATTAGGCTCCTTAAAGAGCAGATGACCACATACCCTTTCTGCATTGCAGGTGTCAGCCTGAAAAGGCGGGGGAATTCAGGGACAAGGTGGGTATGGGGATGAGGACATGGGAGGGAGAAGGGTGGATTTAATACAGTTGTATACTGGATTTTGATGACTATCTTCAGCCAGACATTTTATTTATGGAATTAAGACTGTGCGTGTGATTTAAAGTGACTCTGGGACTATCTTTTATAAAAGAATAAATAGAAAGCCCGGGGGCCTGCCAGAGATTATATGCAGGAGCAAGGGAGATTGCTCCCGAAGAATAAAACCTAAAGAAACAAACGGCCGGGCATGGTGGCTCACGCCTGTAATCCCAGCACTTTGGGAGGCTGAGGCGGGCGGATCACGAGGTCAGGAGATCGAGACCATCCTGGCTAACACGGTGAAACCCCGTATCTACTAAAAATACAAAAAAGTAGCCAGGTGTGGTGGCGGGCGCCTGTAGTCCCAGCTACTTGGGAGGCTGAGGCAGGAGAATGGCGTGAACCCGGGAGGCAGAGCTTGCAGTGAGCTGAGATCCGGCCACTGCACTCCAGCCTTGGGGACAGAGCGAGACTCCGTCTCACAAAAAAAAAAAAAAGAAACCAAGACCATGCTTTAAGTCACTAGTCATGTTTCCTTACCACTGTGGTTACAGACACAGGTTTGGATGTGGATGTTGGCCTTGAGTCCTAGTGGCTGGGTGGTGGCTCCCTGCAGCTCTTGCTCACTGTCTGCTTTTCTCTTTGCTGGGATCGTTGTTCTGGCATTAAGTGGTGACCGGGGGTAACAGTGGTGGCTGTTCAAAGCTGCTTGTTTTGGGAAGTGATAATATAACTTTGAAAGGAGGAGGCATTTACCACCTACTCCCTAAAACCTTTCTAACATCATCAACAACCTCTGAGGAGGAAGCATACCCCCTTTAAAAGTGACTAAACCTGAAACCTGATAATATGTTAAACCAATCAGGTATGTTGTGAAACTCAAGCCATATTTAGCATAGTATCATTTATCTTGATCAAACTAGAATTCTTTTTAAGAATGGGTATTATAAATATTCATATTGAAACAATGGGAATAAATTAGAATTGTCCTGAGCAAATCAGGACATACATAGTCACTCCACTCATATTCTGTTGCTCCCAATCTATAGAAAAAAGCATGACTTTATTTATGTATTTTTATTTTTTTGCTAGAAGTGAGAACTAAAAACATACCCTGCTTTTCGGTAGCTTCATGACATTTACTATGTAGTACCATTAGGTATCCCCTGAACCTAGTAACTCAGGGAATTTCCATTTTTTTCACTTCATGCTCTATGGTATTGTGGGTTACACACATACCTATCAGAATCCAGCCAAGACACTTAAACCAAGGTATCTGATAATGAAGCAATGTGTATCTCTTCAGGAATCCTTACATGTTCCTGGACAGGGGTCTCAGTACACATCCTCTTCCCAGGCAGACCACATTCCAGAGTAAGAGAGAGAGAAAGACTACAACTCGCAGGATAGAAAATGGGAAATCGGTAGTATTAGATGTTTTCCATTTAAGAGTCACTGGGATCAAAAGGGGGAAAAACCCCATATGATTTAAAATCAGAAGACCTGGGTTTAAGTACCTCACACTGATACTGGGTGATGTTTGGCAAATATTTTACCTTTCTTCAGTGAAAAGGGCATAGCTATCATACCATCACCTCTTTATATAGAAGTGTTTAAGTGGTCAATACTGTAGAAGACATTAAAATGTACACTATGGAGACCAGGCATAGTGGTTCATGCCAATAATTCTATCACTATGAGAGGCCAAGGTTGGTAGGTCACTTGAGACCCGGAGTTCGAGATCAGCCTGGGCAATGTGGCAAACTCCATCTCTACAAAAAAATACAAAAATTAGCTGGGTGTGGTGGTGCACATCTGTGGTCCCAACTACTTGGGAGGCTGGGATCAGGAGGATTGCTTGATCCCAGGAGGTCAAGACTGCAGTGAGTCGAGATCATGCCACTGCACTCCAGCCTGAGCAACAGAACGAGACTGTCTCAAGAAAAAAGAAAAAAAAAATGTATAATATGCTATACAATTTTCAATTATTTTGCAATTATACAACAGGAAGTTATTATGAAAGCTCCTGGTAGTTAATTTTTCAGTAAAATTAAGTATAAAACTTTTTCAGCCTTGCCTATTCTGTTGATCTGAGCCCAGATGTTGAAACTTCTGGGGGTGAGATAATTGCTTGTTTTTCACTTTTTTGACCACTGAATACTCCCCCATCTCTCTTTCCCCTTCTCCCCTTTCTCCCTCTCCTCCTCTCCCTCTTTTCCTCTTGCCCCTCTCCCTGTCTCCCCTCTCTTCAGTATGCATACTGTCCAGTGAGACATTGTATGTGAGAGTATGTAGCAAATGACAAAGTTCAACCAGAATATTCGCTATTGAGAAACATCTTTGGCCAGGCGCAGTGTCTCACACCCGTAATCCCAGCACTTTGGGAGGCCGAGGCAGGCGGATCATGAGGTCAGGAGATCAAGACCATCCTGGCTAACACGGTGAAACCCTGTCTCAACTAAAAATACAAAAAAAATTAGCCGGGCGTAGTGGCGGGTGCCTGTAGTCCCAGCTACTTGGGAAGCTGAGGCAGGAGAATGGCGTGAACCCAGAAGGCGGAGCTTGCAGTGAACCAAGATCGCACCACTGCACTCCAGCCTGGGTGACAGAGCAAGACTCCATCTCAGAAAAAAAAAAAAAAAAAAAAAAAAAAAAAAAA
>NC_037677.1:103559143-103571248 GCF_003255815.1 Theropithecus gelada | reverse complement strand
AAAAAAAAAAAAAAAAAAAAAAAAAAGAAAGAAAAAAGAAAAGAAACGTCTTTGCTTGGGTTCTCTGCTGTCTGGCAGAAGGCACTGCAGTGAAACAGGTGCATATTCTTACCCTCAGGAGGATGTCCTGGACGGGAAGATTTTTTTTAAGTTACAATGATGGAAACTTAATTGGTGAGTTCAGGGAATAGTAAATAAGATAAAAATTTATGTACTGTTCCAAGGATGTTCAAAATGAGCTGTAGCTATTGAGAAAACAATTACTAAGGAAGAAGTTAGCATAGGCTCCTGGCCAAATTGGCATCCGTTTCAAGCACTTGAAGTGAGCACCACTCATAGGAGCTGACAGATATTTTTAGATATTTGTTCTATACCTTGGCTGTAGTGGAACAATTCGTCTCAGAGTCTGAGGGACTCTTTAGAACCCAGAGATTGCCAAGCCACGTTGCAGTCTATTCACCAACATTGATTAAATTAATCACTTAATCCACTGCTTCTCAGCAGGGTGTCAGGGTCAGATTTTGCCCACATAGGGTATTTGGCAGTGTCTGGAAACATTTTTGGTTGTCACAATAGGGTGTGGGAGATGCTACTGGCATCTGGAGGCCAGGGATATTGCTAAACATGCTGTAGTACACGGGGCATGTACTGCATGAAAAACAATCATCTGTCCTCCAGGATTAATCCCCGGCCCTAATCTAACTGTGGATTTAGTACCAAGGGGGATACTAAACAAGCAAACATATCATGTCTTTCCTCAAGAGATATAGAGTCTGGATGCAAAGGATAGCAAAGCTATAGGCCATTTAGTGGAAGTAATTTTTCAGCCAACAGTACTTACTGAACACCAACTATGTACCAGGAACTCTGCAAGGTTTCAGTATTAATTACAAGTATAGCAAAATAGATGTAGTGCCTATCCTCAAGAAGCTTAGAGTTTATCAAGAAACACAAATGTTAAAAAGAGAAGCACAAAATTTGCTGTATCTTGGGGTAATCATATTTGGAATGGAAAATTAGAGCTGTCCTGAGAGAGATTAACAGTTTTGTTAGATTGGATGGTCTGGGAACACCTCTCCAAGAACATCATACTTCAGCTGAGAAAGAGCTGGCCAGGTGAAAAATGACAGGATAAAAGAGAAAAATTGGAAAGTAGGCTGAGTGCAGTGGCTCACACCTGTAATCCCAGCACCTTGGGAGGCTGAGGTAGGCGGATTACCTGAGGTAAGGAGTTTGAGACCATCCTGGCCAACATGGTGAAACCCTGTCTCTACTAAAAATACAAAAATGTGTGGTGGCATATGCCTGTAATCCCTGATACTTGGGAGGCTGAGAAGGAGAATTGCTTGAGCCTGGGAGATGGAGGTTGCAGTGAGCTGAGATCATGCCACTGCACTCCAGCCTGGCCAACAGAGTGGGACTCTGTCTCAAAAACATAAAAGAAAAACTGGAAAGTAAACCCTCTTCTTTGTTTAACTGATATAAGCAACTTTATGTAGAAGATATCGCTAATGGGAATATGTATATATATATTTATACAATTTATTATTGTGTATATATTTTTTCCAGGTCCAATTTCTCATTTCTAATTGTGCATATGTGTGTGTGTGTACATATACAGTTATATGTAATACATAATTATGTACATAATTATATGTTTTTAATATACATAATACATATATACATAATATATAATCGTATATTTATAATCGTGTGTATGTGTATACACACACACACCTACACAATTAGAAACAAAAAAATTGGACCTGGAATAGCAAATAGTATAACGAAAAAAAATATATTGCCATCAGTTAACTTTCTACTTCATTCATTCATTAAATAAATAGTTTGAGTGCCTTTGATGTACTAGACCTTGGAAACATATTAGTGACCAAAAGCAGAAATGATTTCAGCTTTTAGAATGTTTACATTTTAATGAAAGGGAATGCACTAAACTAAAAAGAATAATTAATTGAATAAAGTATTCACAGAGTTAAGTACTGGAATGTGCAGATCTTTATCTTTATGAAAGCCTATGGTAGAGGATTCTACCTAGGCAAGAGTGACAGGGAAGATTTTTTCAGCAAAGTAATGAGCAAGAGGTGTGTAGACATTGACCAGGTGAAGCAGGTTAGAAGGAAGTCTTGATAGAGGCATCGAGGTTTTTAGGATACCTTTCATTGCAAGCAATCTTTTCCTGCAACTTTTTTATCAATTGGCTTTCTCCTAGAAGTTTCCATTACTCCTCCTGGAGGAGGGTTTGGAGCCAGGTCTCTTCAAAATAGGTTATGGCTCACTCTTCGCACTTTGTGGCTCTCACTTGGTCCGTGTGTCCCGAAACACTCTGGGAGTGCAGCAAACTGGAAGGGGGCGATAAAGTATTGGAAGTCAGACATCTGTAATGAAGCCACTCTTCCTCACTTAAAAAAGTTAGCCACGCAGCCTCAGTTTTCAGCTTTTTTTTCAGTGTGAGTCTACTGTGTTCCCCAAATATATCATGCATATCAAGTTCTCTGGGAAATTGCCATGTGGATCCAAGAAGCACAACAAGAAAGAGGAATGGAAATGGCTCCAATGTGACTAGAGTAGAGTGGGCCTGGGAGCATGGAGTGTGAAATGAGACCACAGGGGTAGGGAGGATGAGGAGGGAGGTGGGCAGGATGGCAGTGGAGTGGTATGGGGTGGGGAAGGAGTGGCCAAATACGTATTTTGAAAGGTTGAAGAGGAAGTGCTGCCAAATCATGTAGGAAAATATTATAGAAATAGGGGAGGGATAATGCATAAGCTAAGATGGTATTGGTAGAAATGCATTGGTTTGTTTCTATTTAAGAAATTCTCAGGGAGTAAATGATAGGGTTTGGGGATGAACCAATGAAAGGGATAGAGGTGTGAAAGATGACGGCTAGGTGCCTAGCATGCCTAACAGGGCAGATAGTGGTACCATTCACTGAGAGAGGAAACTCTAGAACAGGACCCATTTTGGAGGAGAATATCACAAGTTCAGGTTAGAAAAGTTGACTTTGAGGTCAGTTTGAGACACTTAAGTGTAGTTGCCAAATGCAGGTCTGGAACTGAGCTGAAAATAAGCAACCACTGTGCTGCTTAATGAAAAGCTGATGCTCATCCCTCTGTTAGTGGATGTTGTCTTGCCCCAGTCACAGTCTCTTATCTGTTACTCCACATGCTTGAAATGGGTACATCCTGCTGTCAGCACGACTGATTGGAAACTGAGCAAGGAGCCAATGGGAGTATAAATCCAAGATCAGTGTTGAGCATGTGTTGAAAGGAGAAAGTGAAAGGCTAGAAATCAGATTTGTCAGCATGAGGGGGCACCACTTCCACCTGCCATAATTTGGAGAGATGAGAATTAAGGTCCCACACTAGTCATTCATGTAAGCCCTGAGGTAACTGATTAATGTTGTGCTTGCTGATCAGCTAATTGGATAATTTGATAATAGGACTGTAGCTTGGGATAGGACTTTAAAAGTTGGTCAATCCATGCCTTTTTCAGTTGAAATTGAGGTCCAGAGAGGATAAATGACTTATCCAGAGTCACCATGCACAATAATGCCAGAGCATGGCTGCCATTGATCTCAGTTTATTTCACAGTCTTACTTGGTTCTGTCCAGTATTTTGAATGTGAGGGGAGTGACATACAGTATTATTTTACTGCCTGGCACTTTGTATATAGATGTTGGTCATATAGCCCCAGACCCCTTTAGTTAAAAGAGACAGTGTTTTGTGGCGTTTTGATAGCACATACTTATAAATCACCCCCCAGAAATCCAGGATAGCTTGGATAATGATATGAACCTTAACTACGAATTTAACAGTCTGTAACAACATCTAGCAGTTTTAGTTTATCACTATCCCAAGGGGAGAAAGGAGAAAAAAAAACAGCATAAGAAACAAGCTAATAAATTTGTTTTTAAAACCCAGCATCCTCCTCCCTCCCTTCAGCAAATGTTGTAAATTCTGGGCGTTTATGGTTTGCTTGAGGAAGCAAGCTCAATGTCAAAAGTGTTTTAATAGCCTTTGATTTACTTTTTAAGTGCTTATTAGGATGATTGACGACAGTGTTTTGAAGTCAATCACAGACTTGGGAGAGACGGGAGCTTCTCAGCCATCTTCCCACTGGCTGGATGTGTGTATTGGTTGGTTTGGTTTGGTTTGGGGAGGACCTCCACGCACATAAGGGACTCAACTTGTATTTTCTTTTCTCTGTGAGTGGCAGGTGGCTCTTATTTTTCCCTTTTGCCTCCTAAAAGAATGTGGCAACTCAAGGACATTTATTAAGCTTCTATCCCTCAGATGCCCAGTTCCAATGGCCACCTACTGAGTGAGATTTGAGTGGCCTGCTCTGGGGGCTTCACTCTGCCTTCAACATTTACAGGAAAAATGATCTTTCTGTGTGAAGTTATGAGCTGAGACAAGAACTAGTACTCCATTTTGCATGCCTTAAAGTCCTACTGAAAAGCACACCAGGCAGTTGAAGCCATAATTGGCTTGAGTTTGCATTTGTTCATGCCATAATAACCTCCTCACCATACACAGCACCCAGCTATGAAACCCCTCTCTCCTTAATAGATAGAATTATGTTGCATTTCATCCTGTGCTCATTCAGGCAGCCCCAATAGCCAGCATAACTGAGAAAGCTGTAGAGTAGGCTTTTGAGATGTAAATACTATCGCCTCCACATGAAAATCCATGAAGTCAGTTCCTGGGTCTTTACTTACAAGACATTTAAATGAAGAATTGGTGTATTGCAGTTCCAGCAGCATCTTTCTTCTCTCTAAATCCAGCCACAGTGTTCATCAGTGTGTTTAATAATGCCTGGGGAGCTTTTGGTTCCGGCATTGAATAATGAACATTCGAAGTGCCCACTGCTTTAAATACTTTCTAAATTTGTGTCCCTTTCTGTGTGCAAAAGGCAAATGGACAAGAAAGAGACTTTTTCTTGCTCTGAAGATAATTGACATGGAGGAGTTTGTTTTGGAAATGACACCTGGTCAAAGAAAAGACACTTTAGCAATGTAAGCCTTGCATTTTTTTTTCTTTACAGTCCAGTGGCATTGCCATTATCACACAGGCTCACAATCCGGCTTTTAATCAGAACTCTATATGAATCTTTAAAAAAATTCAGCAATGCCCGGTCGGGCACAGTGGCTCACACCTGTAATCCCAGCACTTTGGGAGGCTGAGGCTGGTGGATCACGAGGTCAGGAGTTTGAGACCAGCCTGGCCAATATGGTGAAACCCCCATCTCTACTAAAAAATACAAAAATTAGTTGGGTGCGGTGGTGTGCGCCTGTAGTCCCAGCTACTCGGGAGGCTGAGGCAGGAGACTCACTGGAACCCAGGAGGCAGAGCTTGCAGTGAGCCAAGATTGTACCAATGCACTCCAGCCTGGGCGACAGAGCGAGACTCCATTAAAACAAACAAACAAACAAACAAAAACAGTAATGCAGGTACTACATCAGAATGCGTGGAGTAGAACCAGGAATCTATATTTTATATTTCTTCTTGTTTTGCAAGCAGGGCAGAAAACCCCAGAAGGATTATACAAGGATCCTTAATGCAATCACTTAGAAAGCAGTGGTCTGAAACTTTTGTGGGCTTAGGTCCTCTGGGGTACCTATTGAAATGCAAATCCCCTGGCAAACAGAGATTCTGATTCCTTTAGGTTGGGAGTGAGAATCAGAAATTCACACTTTAACAAGATCTTCCCATGTGAGAAATAAAAGATCGTTTCATAAGAAAAAGCGGTACAGGTGGACTGTCGGGTGGGCACTATTGTGTTTTGCTTCGTTTTGTTTTGTTTCATGTTCGGTTATTCTGACTTACAGGATTTGGCCAAACTAAGCACTATAATTCAATTTCATTCTTACTGTTCTTCATGCTCAGTAGGTGCAGACTTACCGTCTGGCCACAGTTAACCTAAAGCAGCAGCAGAAGCCTTTACTTCTGAGCAGCTTTTAATATAAACTGATGCCTGAGTTCCCCACTTCTACCAGCAGATCCTAATTAAATTGGTTTGGGATGGTTCCCAGTTATTGACATTGAAAAAAATCTCCCCATGTGACTCTAATGGACAACCAGGATTGAGAACCACTGGTGTAAGTACTCTGCAAAGCCACAGGAGTTCTTGGACCAGCCGAGAAATGCCAAATGCCGTTGCTGTGACTGCAGGTGCTGACAGTATTTAGTGGGGTCAGTGGCATCGCCTGTGGGGACTACACTGCCCAATACTGAGTTCGTGATCCTGGCTCTGTGGTACTGATGCATGCAGCTAATCTATAAATAGGATAGGGCTGAGACTGTGTGACTGAAGAAAACAAAATTTAAGAGAAGAAAAGGACATTTGCAGGTTTTGTTCTCCTCAATGGACATGAGGGTGGTGTTATCTGTACCGGCAGTGACCCCACTGCTACTACAGAAGGGAGTCCTAATGTGTCACCGGATGGTGGTACACTCTGCTATAAATCCTGAGTGAGACACATCAACCAGGGAGCTTATGAATAAAGGACGTTCACTTCCCTTTGAAAAGCCAGCTTTTCTGTTGTTGAAAGCTAATCTACTGGTGTCATCAGCTGCAACAAAGAGTTCTTGGACATTTACTGGAAATTAACACCATGCACTTGCCCAGTGCTTTACAGTTTACAAAATACTTTGACATGCATTTTCTTCCTTGATCTTTACAAGAGATCTGTGAACTGGACCAAATGAAGTACCTGGAGCTTAGAGAGTTTAAGTGATTTATCCAAGAACAGGCATCAGAAATATATAAGATCTAGATGGGATGGTAATTCAAGTCTTACTATTCTGCTTCCAAATCCAGGTAATTATCCTAGTTGAAACGTGGATAGACAGATTTAAAATGTTAGTTATTGCTACTTATGCACATTAAGCAATGATTAACAGCTCAGTAGACCTATGATGTCATAGTTATTATCTTAGAACAAAGAAATATCATTGAGTTAAAGAAAAAATAAAATAAAAAGTGAACAATAGCAGGTGCCATGGTCCAGGATCAGGTAGAATCCTGCTGGCAGCACACCGAAGGATCATGGTTGGGCAATACTGCTCTGGTCACATCATCATTGTATGTGTATCTTTGTTCAGTGGATAATAATTTGATATATTCAGTGGAGGAGAACTGTGCTATTGAAAAACAACTGTCAAATTCCTAGAGCTGTTTTTGCCTTCTGTGAGAGACGGTTATATTATCTGATATCATTGGTAATAATCTATCTGTATACTATACATTTCTTCAGTGACTGATGGGATGAGACCTCTTGCATGACGCCCTGTCGAAGGCAAACATTTAAGAGGATTAACTCTGTGCCAGATGAGCATGCTTTCCTCTCATTTAAGCTTCATGCAACCTCATAATATGATACTGTCATTAACTATATGAAATGTGGCGCGCACTCTCTCGCTTATGAACTCTCTCTCTCTCTCTATATATATATGTATATGTATATATAGATATACACATACACACATACACATAATGTAAAGAGATGGAGGCACAGAATTGTTAAGTAGAATACCCCAAATTTCACATCAGTAGGAAATCAGGCTTCTTGTATCTAGAGCCCAATTATCAACTACTTTCTTCCACCTCAACTATATTTAGAACTTGTTGCATGTGCCAAGGGGAGCAAAATTAGATATTAGTTTAGAGGTAGAAGCCACAGAGAATAGAATTGCTTTGCATTATATATTTAGGTAAGTTATTTTGCCTTGCTGAAACAGAGGCATGGCTATTTAAAAAATTCCAGTATGTACGTAAGAGTCAGTGAAAATTGCTAGACAGCTTTTAAAGTCATTTTTCTTGCATGATATACAACATGGATTCTTCCCCGCTGTGACCAGCTCTGGAGACTTAACCATTCCCCCCACATCAGCAACCACATGCGTAGCAATACCTGCAATCATATTGGATGGATACGTATCATTTGGTCAGTGCATGTATATGTGTGTGTGTATGTGCGTAGATATTAAGGAAAGGAGAATGAATTTCATGGACAGTGGAGGTCCACTGGAGGTGATTTGTAAAAGAGATGGAGAAATGAGGTTGGAGCCAAAAATAATTTTAAAAATTAATCATTCACAGAATGCCCAAAACTCTTGGGGAGGATGTAGGATAAAGGGATTTTAAGCTGTCAACTGGATAGATAAGCACACGCCACCACCCCCTACTTAGACAGTAATGCATAGTAAGTAGGAAAGGCATGCCCATATGCTGTTTTGCAGAGGTTAAGTAGAGAAATGAGAATGTGAATTTTAGAGTTGGTCTGATGCATGGTCTGGGGGCAAAGAATCCCTCTCTCTGTAACCATCTGGGTATGAATCTGCATTTCTACCTCTCAATTTCTATTCCTGAGTATATTCTTCTCTCTCTGTCTCTCTCTTTCTCTCTGTCATTTGTATTCTCCTTCCACTCTATACCTATACCTACTTTGCAAGCAAAAGATGGTGACTTGTGACAAAAGGAAATGCATTCTTTTCACCCCAGTGAAATCAGCAAGGGTCCTCAGCATGAGAGCAATATATTGAGGGCAAGCAAGGCGGCCAGGCAGCCGGGAGAAATTGAATGTAGTCCTCAAAGACCATATGTTCTGTGTATTTTCAAAAGCCTGTGTCAGAACCTCTCTTCCAAACATCAGGGAGCCTGGGATACCGCACCCAGTGAAGGAAAAGGGTGGGGAGGGCAAGGCACTGCTTGCCTGCCTAGTGGCTGTTGTGTGGTTAGCTGAGATGTGCATCTGAAGAAAGAGCTGACCTTGGAAGATAGGCAAACATTTCTTCCAAAGCATCTGAAGAAGCAGAGAAGACAGGGCGGATACAAGTACCATGAAGATAAAAAATGGATTAAATGGACAGTTTAAAGATGGCTGAAGAAACAGAAATTGGGTGGTGAAGGCTGAAGATGCCTAGGGCAGATTTTAATGTCTTCCCTAGATGTAGGTTGGTGTCGTTCTTGAAGTCACAAATGAACTGCTCAGCGGCTGCTGGGAAAAGCGGAGCTGTGCAACCTGCTCACCTCGGGTAGTTTCCATTGCCTCAAAGAGCACCATTCTGTGGCAGGCTTCCTCTGTTGTTCAGGGCATGCTGTGTGTAAGGGCTACTAGGCTCTTGGGAAAGAATGGACAGAATGGATAATGAATCCCACTGAAGATGCATCCAGCTTGGGCCTTGCAGGGGACACATCCGCCCAAGCAGAGCTTCAGCCATAGCTCTCTTCAGCTGTGGCTGAATCAGAGAAGGTTCTGTCATCCACACCAGCCCAGAGAGGGGACAGAAGTCATTCATTCCAGCCCAGAGAAGGGACATAAATGCTCATTAGAATAAAAGAGGATTCGGTGGAGGGCTCCTGGAAACCATCAGTGTTGATAGGCGATTACATCAGCTTCAAGTTTGACATCTATATTCTACGTAATTATGTGCTCATGAAACTTCTTAGTACAACTCAGTAATAAAAACTCCTAACCTGTATTTAAGACATATGCCAGTTAGGAAGTTAGGAAAAGGGATGCTGGCATATGCCCACAGCTCATAACCCGTGGAACTGTTACCCGACAACATTAGGGGAAAAAATGAAAATACTTGAGTGTGACGCTATCTCAACTACCATTTAGAAGCCAGGGATTCAAATACATAGACGGACATATAAATACATACATATAAATAATGACGTATAGTCCTGACCTATATAGAGAGACCTCTACCCAGAAAAATGGTCAGTAAGAACTTAAGGCAACATATGCTGAGTGGCAAATGATGGATACTTTTTGTTTTTTTTTTTGAGATGGAGTATCACTCTGTCACCCAGGCTGGAGTGCAGTGGCACGATCTTGGCTCACTGCAAGCTCCACCTCCCAGGTTCACACCATTTTCCTGCCCCAGCCTCCCGAGTAGCTGGGACTACAGGTGTCCGCCACCATGCCTGGCTCATTTTTTTTTTTTTTTTTTTTGTATTTTTTGTGGAGACGGAGTTTCATGGTGTTAGCCAGATTGGTCTCAATCTCTTGACCTCGTGATCCGCCTGCCTCAGCCTCCCAAAGTGCTGGAATTACAGGCGTGAGCCACCACGCCCGGCCAAATGATGGATACTTTTAAGACGTCAGAGAAAGCATCATGGTCTGTGACTGTTAATAAAACTCTCCCAAGAAATTTGGAAATAGGACTGTAATTTCCATATTAATAGAGTTTCTGTATATGTGACATATTTTTTTTTTTTTTTTTTTTTTGAGTGCAGTGGTGTGATCTCAGCTCACTGCAACCTCCACCTCCCAGGTTCAAGTGATTCTCCTGCCTCAGCCTCCTGAGTAGCTGGACTACATGGTGCACGCCACCATGCCTGGCTAATTTTTGTATTTTTAGTAGAGACGGGGTTTCCCCATATTGGTCGGGCTGATCTCGAACTCCTGACTTCTGGCGATCCACCCGCCTCGGCCTCCCAAAGTGTTGGGATTACAGGCATGAGCCACTGCTCCCAGCCATGATGTAATTTTTTAACCTTATTCATGGATACTCATTTTTGTTATCAAAATAAGAACATATTTACTATTTTGCTGATTATCAGAGTAATATTTAATTATTTTTAAGATTTCAATATTAAAATAATTGAAATAACATAAAATTCACTATAATCTTAGCACCTTCAGATTAAAAACTGTTCATCTTTATTAGGTATATATACTTCTTTTTTTCTGTATGTATGGACACAAATAGCTAGTTTAATGACAATATATTTCAACCATGTCCTTTATTTCTTCTTTCAGTGTGTACTAATCATATTTTTATGTCAGTCAATATGAATCTATATTATTTTAATATGTCACAATATTTAATGGATATGTCATATAATATTTATTGGTTTTCCTATAATTAGGCATTAGAGTCTTTCCAGTGTGTTATTATTGTATGTAATACTGGAATAAAACCCATTGACCTAGCAAAGTCACTGCTAGGAAATAATAAGAAAATCTTGCAAAGATTCAAGCAAAATTATTTACACAGTTACTCTCTAGAACAGTTGCACTAAATATGCATCTACTGGCAAGTTATTTGGGTGCCTGTTTCCCCACACACTTGGCAGCAATGGGTATTATCATTCTTTTTCAATCTTTGTCAATATGTTAGCTTGGAAGAAAAAACACGGTGAAATAGCATTGTTTTAGGTCTATAATACCTTTATTGTGTCTGGATGCTGATTCTTTGATACTACAGCAGCTTAGTCCATGGCGCATTTCCTCAACCAAGTACTCAGCCCCTTCCCCTGGGTGTTACAGCTGAACATCCCATACTTTATTGATGACAGGTACTTTGGGATCCAAGTAGGACATTGAATTTATGTATCTGGATTCTCAGGTTTGTATTTGAAACCAGACTTAACTGTTACTATTCTAATTAAGCTATAGTCATGATATGGTTTGGCTGTGTCCCCACCCAAATCTCAACTTGATTTGTAACTCCCAGAATTCCCACATGTTGTGGGAGGGACCCAAGGGGAGGTAATCATGGGGGCCAGTCTTTCCTGTGCTATTCTGGTGATAGTGAATAAGTCTCATGAGATCTGATGGGTTTATTAGGTGTTTCTGCTTTTGCTTCTTCCTCATTTTCTCTTGCTGCTGCCATGTAAGAAGTGCCTTTCACCTCCTACCATGATTCTGACTGAGGCCTCCTCAGTCATGTGGAACTGTAAGTCTAATTAAACCTCTTTTTCTGGCCAGCCACGGTGGCCCACACCTGTAATCCCAGCATTTTGGGAGGCCAAGGCGGGCAGATCACCTGAGGTCAGGAGTTCAAGACCAGCCTGACCAACATGGCACAATCCTGTCTCTTCTAAAAATACAAAAATTAGCCAGACATCATGGTGGGCACCTGTAATCCCAGCTACTCGGGAGGCTGAGGCAGGAGAATTGCTTGAACCCAGGTGGCTGAGGTTGCAGTGAGCCGAGAGCATGCCAGTGTACTCCAGCCTGGGCAATAGAATGACACTCTGTCTCAAAACAAACAAATAAAGAAACAAAAACCTCTTTTTCCCTTTTCTTCCCAGTCTGGGGCATGTCTTTTTTTTTTTTTTTTTTTTTTTTT
>NC_037677.1:103494990-103558853 GCF_003255815.1 Theropithecus gelada | reverse complement strand
TTTTTTTTTTTTTTTTTTTTGAGACGGAGTCTCGCTCTGTAGCCCAGGCTAGAGTGCAGTGGCCGGATCCCAGCTCACTGCAAGCTCCGCCTCCCGGGTTCACGCCATTCTCCGGCCTCAGCCTCCCGAGTAGCTGGGACTACAGGCGCCCGCCACCTCGCCCGGCTAGTTTTTTGTATTTCTTAGTAGAGACGGGGTATCACCGTGTTAGCCAGGATGGTCTCGATCTGCTGACCTCGTGATCCACCCGTCTCGGCCTCCCAAAGTGCTGGGATTACAGGCTTGAGCCACCGCGCCCGGCCTGGGGCATGTCTTTATTAGCAGCATGAAAATGAAGTTATACAAGTGGTTAAACCTAAAAGTTTTCCCAAAGTGGAGAACAGTGTTGATGTGAGGTAGATGAGATTGAGTTATAAGAGGATAGAAATTAAGTGAGTTATGACCTCAGATAGTATAAAAAGTTTGCAGATTATTGGAGAGACTGATAATACATTGTGGGATTGTTTTAAAGCTAATTAGAGCCTTTTAATTCTAAAATTCAGTGTTTCAATGTTCGATAGAGTTAGCAGACATGCAAGACATGCAATAACATCATCTGATAATCTGACATTATTTTGATATACACACAAATAATCTGACATCATTCTGATATACACACAAATGCGTACAGGCACACGTGTGTAAACATACACCCTCTATTTGTATTGAGATATTCCATCTAGACAATAGCCTGTGCTATTGATGGAGAAGGTGAGACTCACAGAAGTGCAGATTTGACCAAAGCCGAATGATGTAGTGTTGGAAAAACAGCCCTAACCCTCTCAGTTTGTTTTGCAAATATGTTTTCTTTTCCATTATAACTATTTTAATTAGAAAATTACCTGGAGTGAAAATTAGATTTATATATGTTTAAATCACTTGCAAAATAGCCATCCACTACAAACTTTTCTTGAACAGGGCGATGTAGGGAGAAGGAAAGAATAGTTTTCTAATTATGGGAGAAGAATAGTTTTATAATCTTGCTCCATAATTCTGGTAACATTTAAAATTTCTCTTTATTTTGATAATATCTATTTTCTTAGAAATGTATTTATTCCACCTAGATTTCCAAATATATCAACATGGAATTGGAAAGAGGAATCTATTTCTAATTTAAAGATTGTGCGTTTATCTTTTCCTTCTCCAACTTAATTTTCTAAATAAATTCACCAGGTTCATACATTAATGCTTAATATAATATACTAATTATGTCTTCCTAAGAAACAACCCTTGGATATATTGAGCAATTTAATGTTTTTCTTTTATTTTTCCTTCTCTAAGTCAACCTTTTCTACCTTTACTTTTATTTCCTTCCTCCTGCTATTTTAGAATTGCAGTTATTTCTCTACTTTCTTCAATTAAATACTTACTTTTTAACTTTGTTTAATTATGGAAGTATTTAAAGTTAAACATTTATTCATCTACACAGTAGAGTTGTGTTATATTCCGTTTTTGACAGCAGTGTTTGCCTTTTCATTATTTTCTAATTAGTCTATAATTGCAGTTATTTCCTCTTTCACTCAATACTTTTTGTAGGGCATTTTTGAGTTCTGAGTATAACATTGTTTTTATTTAAAATGTGTTAATTATGTAATTTTACTTCTTGAAGTTAGCAAATTAACATTGCTCAGTACAGAAGACCTAGGTCCCAACTTTTCCTCTTAGTCTAGATGGAATATCTCAATAGAAATGGGTCAAAACAGATCTATCAGTTGGATCCATTTGTGGGATAATTAGGTAAGAATTTTCTAAACATGGCATAGTTTAGCTAAAATCTTACTTAGATAGTTTAGCTGCATTACGCCCCATGGCTGTGCATCTTTTTATGACTTTGTGGGTTTGTCCAAAGTATGAGATGGAGATCTGGATGCCCTGACGGTTAATGATCTATTCCAAGTCTCAGTTTAGGCACCAGGCTTGCTCTCCTCAGCAATCCTCTCCAATCCTCACACACCCAGAGCTGTGATTTTTTTTCCCATCAGTTAACGCCCATGGTACTTACATGCATTCCTCTCTGTGGCACTTTTTGTTTTTCCTCTTCTTGGGGCTGAGCCGTTGATATGTTTATTTCCTTTTCTCCATTAGAAGGTAAATTCCTAGAAGGCTCTTATGTGTCTTGATTAGAGCTGAGGATATACCATGACCATAATAAGCACTAAATAAAGGTTTGTTAAATAAACGTTTAGACCAAGTCTAACTTTTAAATTTGGTATGAATCTGCTTAATTTGGCAAATTCCATGACCACCTATAAGATAGATAGTGATAATACATCTGTATAGTGAGGATTTCCCTGGTATCTACTACTGAAAGTATTCTGGAGAGAAATTTAAAGGAGCTGGATTATATCTATGATTTCAGTAGCAACTTCATAAATTTAGGCAATGCCAATTAGTCTGTTTCATCTATAAGCACAAAAACAGCTGTGTTTTTCAAGAGGTAAGAGTTCTGGGCCAGGCGCGGTGGCTCAAGCCTGTAATCCCAGCACTTTGGGAGGCCGAGACGGGTGGATCACGAGGTCAGGAGATCGAGACCATCCTGGCTAACACAATGAAACCCCGTCTCTACTAAAAATACAAAAAAAATTAGCCGGGCGTGGTGGCGGCGCCTGTAGTCCCAGCTACTTGGGAGGCTGAGGCAGGAGAATGGCGGGAACCCGGGAGGCGGAGCTTGCAGTGAGCCGAGATCGCGCCACTGCACTCCAGCCTGGGCGACAGAGCGAGACTCCGCCTCAAAAAAAAAAAAAAAAAAGAGTTCTGATTGCTGGATTCTAAATGAGGATTGAGGGAAGAAGGATGATTTTTCTAAGTCGTTATAAGGAAAACAATGGTAATGATGCAACCCACCATTTGTTTTAGAGAGACCGTAATAAACAGGCAAATACAACTATTTTGTCCCATGCATACAAGCATGGACATAAATTATGAGATTTACAAATATCTATAGACTAGTCCCTAAAGCAGAACCAATCAAAGCAGAAAGAAAACCTTTTCCCAAGCTAATGCAAAATCTCATAGTAAGTAGAATTTCATCCCTTTGTCCTACTGAGAATGTTGTTATTAATGTAATTTAAAGGTAATTAGAAATACATTTGGTTTATTGTTGCTTTCCCTTCAAAATCTTCACTCTTTCTTTTCTCTGAAAAAGTCCTACTGAGTCAGTTTGATCTTCCAAAACAAACAATGTTTGTTAATTTACAAAATTTCAGGCAAATTTGTTGATTATGGAGAGATGATGGTATCGGAAATTAACACAGAGCCAAGTAACAACAGGATTGTCTTGTAGTTTTATATTCTGTAACATTTGTTCTGCTGTAACTCTTGGAGAGGACAAGAAGCAACTGGCACCCACAGTAAACCTCTTTTTTCTCAGTGAGGAAAGTAATTCATTACCAGATGTATGGCCTTGGCTTTACTGCTTTGTATACTTGTCAATTGCCACCTTAATGGAAACCGCAAAAACAAATGCTTTCATAGAGTACATGAACCCTTAGAATTAGCACATGCCCATCAACCACAAGATTCTCCAATGGTGGATGTTATGGTTGGAAACATTAAAATGGAAGGAGAAAGGAAGCATGAACCCTCCAGATTTGGAGAATGAATTAGGCAAAGAGAGCGCTACATGAATTATTTTGTTTTATCAGCTAGTTATTTTATTATTATTATTTTGAGACAGAATTTTGCTCTCTTACCCAGGCTGGAGTGCAGTGGTGTATCTCCACTCACTGCATCCTCCACCTCCTGAGATCAAGTGATTATCCTAACTCAGCCTTCTCAGTAGCTGGGATTATAGGTGCCTGCCACCACACCCGGATAATTTTTTGTATTTTTAATAGAGGAGCGGTTTCACTGTGTTAGCCAGGATGGTCTCAATCTCCTGACCTTGTGACCCACCCGCCTCAGCCTCCCAAAGTGCTGGGATTATAGGCATGAGCCATTGTGCCCTGCCCAGTAATTTTAATTTAATCCCTGGTGTCTTTTTATGCAGGAATAACCACCTATAGGTTTACTTCCTAAGTATAGCAAATTCATATTTTAAAATAACTTCATATAAATATAAAAAAATTCATGCATATTTTATAAATGTAAATTAAAAAGTAACCCATAAGACCAACACTAGTTATAACTATGAATCTCTTCATGTGATTTTCTTTTATCTTGATTTATTAACATTTAAAATAAGTTCATGCCATATATGAAATTATAAGCCTTGCATTTTTTAAGCTCTCTATATTATTTTCTCATGCCATTTTATAGTTTTCAAAATCTCAAACTTTAATGTTTAAGTATTCTAATGTATAGTTAAATCATTTATTTCTTTTTCTTAGTGGGCATGTAGGTGATTTCTTTCTAATTAGTTATTATAAATAATTGATGATTTTCAAGACAAATTTTTGTTGTATATAAGTATACATGGGTGTGAGTTGTCTTCTTCTTCTTTTTTTTTTTTTTATTTGAGATGGAGTCTCACTCTGTCGCCCAGGCTGGAGTGCCGTGGCGCGATCTCACTGCAAGCTCTGCCTTCTGGGTTCACGCCATTCTCCTGCCTCAGCCTCCCTAGTACCTGGGACTACAGGCGCCCGCCACCACGCCTGGCTAATTTTTTGTAGTTTTAGTAGAGACGGGGTTTCACCGTGTTAGCCAGGATGGTCTCGATCTTCTGACCTCGTGATCTGCCCGCCTCAGCCTCCCAAAGTGCTAGGATTACAGGCGTGAGCCACTGCACCCAGCCTTGTTTTGTAATTTTTATGCAAACCAGACATGGTAGAAAGCTATGTAAGAGACAAAAATTTATCTACAACATAAATAATGGAGAGGAAGACACATCAAAGTGTTCAACTTCATAAAAATTAAAGTTATACAGCTTTTTGGTTTTGTTTTTGAGACAAAGTCTCACTTTGTCACCCAGGTTGGAGTGGAGTGGCATGATCTCGGCTCACTGAAGCTTCAAACTATTGGGTTCAAATGATCCTCCTGCCTCAGCCTCCCAAAGTACCTGAGACTATAGGCATGTACCACCACGCCTGGCTAATTGTTTTGTATTTTTTGTAGAGATGGAGGTTCACCATGTTCCCCAGCCTGGTCTCTGACTCCTGAGCTCAAGCAATCTGCTCACCTTGGCCTCCGAAAGTGGTAGGATTACAGGTATGAGCCACTTTCCCTGGCCACAAAGTTTAAAAAATTAGATAATACTGGCCGGGTGCGGTGGCTTATGCCTGTAATCCCAGCACTTTGGGAGGCCAAGGTGGGTGGGTCATGAGGTCAGGAGATCGAGACCATCCTGGATAACACAGTGAAACCCCATCTCTACTAAATATACAAAAAATTAGCCGGGCGTGGTGGCGGGCCCCTGTAGTCCCAGCTACTCGGGAGGCTGAGGCAGGAGGTGGCGTGAACCCGGTAGGCAGAGCTTGCAGTGAGCGGAGATCGCGCCACTGCATGCCAGCCTGAGCAACAGATTGAGACTCCATCTCAAAACAAAACTCTAGAAATGTACTTTTGCTTTGTGCATTGGGCTGCTTTGTAATACCTGTGAATTATCCTGGGTAATCACAATGGCAACCCTGTTCCTGCGACTCCCTTGGGTGATCTCTGTGTTAGTTTAGGGAGAGGTTTAGTTTACCACTCTACTGAGTTGCCAGGCTCCGCTATTTTAGGTGCTGGGCTATAATCCTTCTCCAGAAGGCTGCCTTTTGAATCAGGGGCACCATCAGCCCCGGTATGTGAGCATTTTCATTAACAATTCTAAAGAGATCAGAAGAAGAAAGTTAGTGGGAAAAAAGCACACCCACACGCACAAACCAAAACCAAAATGTGGAGACCCATTTATGATAGATTGTCCCTTCAATGACATGCTCTAAATTTACTGAACTTTAACCTCTCTGTTCCTCAGCTTCCTCATCTGTGTAATAAGGATGATATGAATTCCTACTTCACTGATTTGTATAATGGTTTTTAAACTTAAAAACATAGTATTGGATACTGTCTTAGTTGAGTTCAACCAGAAACAGATTCTGAGGGTAGGATTCTGGTAAAAGTCATTTATTTGCAATACAACCCCTGAAAATAAAGTTTGGAGAATGGGGAAGTTAGGGATGGAAAGTCAGCCAATGTTACGGAGCCGTTGGAGCCATTCACCACTGGGGATGACTGAAGCTTAATCTCACTGGGAGAGTGTAGGAGTCAGTGTAGGGCACACCTCTGAGTTATCCTATATGAGGGATGTATTTATATAACCTTTTTGGCCGTTGGTTGAGGACTGCTACAGTGAGTGTTAATTCACCTGCATGTGCTGCCTGACTCTGTTATCACTGAAGGGGGAGGGAGACTCTTGCAACTAGAGAAGAGCCACAGAGAGCAGTAGGGCTATTAATAGGATATAAGTGTATATTGTATATTGTATAATCAAAAGCAATATAGCTTTTGATTTCAATTCTATTCATCAGGCATTGTTACCAGACACAGGGAAAGGTACCAGGGATATAATGACTGAGACATGGGCTCTGAAATCAAGTAGCTCATCGTTTTGTTTTTACAAACAGAGGAGTAAGCCAACATTGTGGTAAGTGCACACTGTTTCAAATGCAAAAACAGGATGTGATGAAAATTCATAGGAAGAGCAATCATGAGAATTCATGACGGAAAATATGCCTATTTAGTGTGCGGTTTGGGAAGGATGGTTCCAAGAGAGATGTCCCTTGAGCTTCTTCTTTGAGGTTTGAGGAGTAGATAATAGCCTTGCAGAGAAGGAAGAGATGGATATCTCATGGAGGAAAAAGAAATATGTGTGTGTGTTTGTGTGTAGATCCACATATACATACATATATATTATATAGAGAGGAAGAGTGCAAAAAGATGGATAGTGAAATAACATGGCTTATTCTGCTATTTACATGTAACCCTATATACTTGGAAGGAAGCATTCATTTGGGCAAGTGGCTAATTGTTGAATCTAAAGATCCATGCTGGTGCCAGGACCTTATGAAGGAAGTTAAGGGATTTTGAATCTATCTTGAAAGCCCTTGGGAGTCATTAAGACTCTACACAGTAAGATCTTCAAGTGACATTTGGAAGATACCTTTGGAAATGCAACCCTGGAAGCATAGAGACCAGTTCAGAGGCTACTGTAAAAATTTTGGCAAAAAAAAAAAAAAAAAAAAAAGGAAGCCCCGGAGGCAGAATGGATTTAAGTAATAGTAAACAGGTGGAATGAAAAGGAAGTGAGTGAGATGGCGCAGCCCTGGGTGATTTTTAGAGCTTCAGACTAGACAACTGACTTCGTACTCCTGCAGCTCGTCCACACGGGGTGCTGGAGAGAGAGTTGGCTGGTTTTGAGGGGAGAGGACTGGGACATGTAATAGGGCAGGATGTTGCTTATTTATCTTTCTTTAGGATCCACCATTCCTTCCCTCATTCTTCTGTTAATGCCTAGTTTAGTTTTCAGTCTACATAGAGAATTTTTACTTTTCTTGCCAAACCCATATTGTTAAATCCCCAGAGCGTAGTGAGGAACTCAGAGAGGGAACTTCATGCCTGCCACTTGGGTTCATGTGTAGACTGACAGGAAGAGCAAATGTGTTAGAATAGGGTTGGCTTATAGCTGTTACAGAAAAAATATGACTTGGTTCTGTGTTCTCAGCAGTACCACATTCTACCAGTAGGACTTTGGAATGGGTCCTTCACTACCTGGAAAGATTATTGTGAGAAATGAATGATTTATGGAGTAAGAATCCTCCTGGTAAACCACTAAGGACCGTGTAAATCTAAAATCAATTAATCTGTAAACTAGAGAAAGAAATTAGGCCAAAACCCAGCACTATTCTGACCAAAGAAGTCAAGACCAGGCAGTGAGTTCCTTTACTTAGGAGCTGGGGACAGAGTATAAATAAATGGGGCTTTGGGTTTGTGGGAAAAGGTGATAATAAAGATAAAGGCAACAATGAATGGCTTAGAACCGAAGAAGAACCGTCACAATTGATCATTACAATTAGGAGCCATTTCTTTGGCAAAAAATAAGGAAAACCCAAGAGGGAATAAGAAGAATGATGTAATCAGGCTGGCAGTCCCATGTCTTCCACTCCCCCACAAGTCTGGCTCCGACTGCTGTCAGCCACACCACCTACATCTTCTCAGCAGTGTATCCTAGATTTGCACCCTGACAGCTACCCCCGACCCCCTACGCAAAAATTATCTTTTGATCAGTGACAGTGGCCATTTGTTTGAGGCTGGGAGGTTTCCAGTGCCATGCTCATTTTGGAATGGTTGAAATGGTTGTCTTTTCATGAGTAAGCAGAGGAAGAAGATTATGATGTAGGTGGTTAACTGGTTCCTAATGTACCTGTAAAACCCGTGCATAGAAAGCTCAGCAGAAGGACAGCAATCCTGCTGAAGTTGGCTGTCAGATATCTAATTAGGTGGGAGGGTGATTAGCAGACTCTGCTGTAAGTGGGTTTATTTTAATAGATGATTTTAGGACATCATTGGGCAGAACAGTATCTGATCAGCATGGAGTTAAAGAAATCTGAAGAGCAAAATGACAAGACTGGAATTAGAAACATGGAGATATTTTCAAAACCTTTCCGTATAGAACCAGGAGATATTTCACATTGCCCTAGGAGCTTGAGATTACAACCACGGCATTGCTCTTTTGAAAGGGCTGTGGAAATAAACATTGTCAGGCAATGTTTTCTAGTTGATAGCAAAAACAACCACCTGTGACTGTTTTCACTGAAGGGGAATGTATGTGCAGGATAACTGGTGTTCACAGAATCGCCGTGGGTCCCAGTGAAGGAATGACCAGTGGCCAAGGCTGCACCAGAGGACTGAAAAATAGGAAACTTAACAAGTCAGGTTGCTGTTTAGCAAATGCCCAAACGCCAAATGTTTGTTCCATTCTTATGTTTCTCAAAGTTCAAAGTCCTGAGCTCATATATCCCACTGACTAAGCATTGGTTACAGTCTCACTCTGTGACTCCGCATAGTGGAAGGACAAGGATTTTGGCCCCTTTAGTTCCGACCCCTGCTTTTAACCATCCTATTCATGATATTTTTTTTAGTGATAGAGAGGTTAATTTCCTGAAAGGAAACTTGAATGTTGGGAAGGAATAATGAGTTTTGAGTTGCATACACAAGCACACATACAGTACACACACACAGGCGAATTTCCAATGTGGGAATGGTATGGAGGTTTTGGGAAAACCCAACCACAAAAGCTGATGTTTTTATGATGAGATTGCAAAATATTAAGATTTCAGGACAAGGAGAAGTGAATAGAAAAGGTACATCTTTTTTTAATGTAGGACATACATTAAGGATAAACTGAAAAGATAGAGGATCATAAACAGCAACAGCAAATTGATCATGGACAATAAATTCTAAAAACCTTTGTCATATCTGGACCAATGCACATAAATTAAACAGTTTTGGGGGCCAGGTATGGTGGCTTATGCCTGTAATCGCAGCACTTTGGGAGGCTGAGGCAGGAGGATTGCTTGAGCCTAGTGAACTATGATGACACCACTGCACTCCAGCCTGGGCAACAGAGCAAGACCCTGCCTTTAAAAAACAAACAAAAACAGTATTTGGGTCATAGATTATGGAAATAGAGTGAGTAATGTGTAAGAAAATCTGAACTTGTGACCTTGAGTCATTTCATCTCTCCCTATGAACTCTAACACTGAGCTTCAGTTATATAAACTGTTAATATTTGTAATATGTTATGGGTTTGTGCTTCAGTTGGGGAAAGTTTCCAGGGAGAGTGGATCTAGTGTGTTTTCAAAGTTCATTTTAATCTGTTTTGTAAAAAAATGTAAAAAACATATAACCTAAAATTAAGCATCTTAATTTCATCTTATCTATTTCTAACTGTACAATTCACTAGTGTTACATATATTCACAATGTTTTGAAGCAGATCTTCAAAAAATTTTCATCTTGTAAATTTCAAACTCTGTATACATTAAGCAACTGTGTTTTCTCCCCTATCCCCATCCCCCTGGTAGCCACTGTTCTACTTTTCGTTGTTGTTTTTTTTGGGGGGGGGTTTTGTTTGTTTGTTTGTTTTTTGTTTTTTTTGAGACGAAGACTCACTCTGTCACCCAGGCTGGAGTGCAGTGGCATGATCTCGGCTCACTGCGACCCCAGCCTCCTGGGTTCAAGCAATTCTCATACCTCAGCCTCCCGAGTAGCTAGGATTACAGGCACCTGCCACCACACTGAGCTAATTTTTGTATTTTTAGTAGAGATGAGGTTTCACCATGTTGGTCAGGCTGGTCTCAAACTCCTGACCTCGGGTGATCCCACCCACCTTGGCCTCCCAAAGTGCTGGAATTAAAGGCGTGAGGCACTGCACCTGGCCTCTACTTTTTCATTTCTATGAGTTTAACTACTTTAGATACCTCATAGAAGTAGAATCACACAGTGTTTGTCTTTCTATAACTGGTTTATTTCACTTAGCATAATGTCCCCAAGTTCCATCTATGTTCTAACATGTTTCAGAATTTTCTTCATTTTTAAGGCTAAGTATTATATGTGTGTAGGCATATGTGTGTGTGTATATATATATGTTTGTGTACATATATGTGTATGATAACATTTTGTCCATTAATCAGTGAGCAGTTGAGTTGCTATTGTTGGCTATTGTGAATAGTGTTGTTATAAACATGGTTGTGCAAATATCCCTTTGAGACCCGGTTTGGACATACACCTAAGAGGGGGATTACTGGATCAAATGGCAATTCTATGTTTAATTTTTAAAGGAACCTCCATACCATTTTCCATAGTGGTTGTACCATTTTGTAATCCCACCAACATTATGCAAGTGTTCCAGTTTTCCACATCCTCTCCAATTTATTATTATTATTATTATTATCATCATCATCATTATTATTATTGAGACAGAGTCTCTGGAAGACTCTGTCTCCCAGGCTGGAGTGCAGTGGTACAATCAGCTCACTGCAACCTCTGCCTCCCAGGTTCAAGTGATTCATCTGCCTCAGCCTCCCGAGTAGCTAGGACTACAGGTGCACACCACCATGCCTGGCTAGTTTTTGTGTGTTTAGTAGAGATGGGGTTTCACCATGTTTGTCAGGCTGGTCTTGAACTCCTGACTTCAGGTGATCTGCCCACCTCGGCCTCCCAAAGTGCTGGGATTATAGGCATGAGCCACTGCACCTGGTCATCTCCAATTTATTTTTACCTTTTAAACAAAACCTAAAAGTCACAGGTCATGCACAGAATTAATGAGGGTCTAGGGTAAGTGAGGACCTCTAACACAGCTGTTTAATATCATTTCCTGAGAATTCCAGATGTTTCAAAACCCCTGCTACAAAGGGAAGGGACAGAGAAAGCACAAAACGGACTTGAGGAAGGTGAGCAGGAAATCATCTAACTTTGAGGTCTTAACACTGATCTGACAAATGAAGTAGGGTGAGTACAGTATGAAAGCTTGACCAGGCCAAATTTACCTGGTTTTCTTCATCAGGAATTCTCCCAGTTGACATCTGGTTTATATCAATCACGAAAAAAGCTAATAGGTTGGGGTACTTACAAAAAAAGACTCATGTAATCCTCTCAAATGCCAAATAAGATATGTACTCTCATTATCCCCATTCCATCAGTTGAGAAAGCCAAGGCTTGTGACAAAACTGTTTACTCAAGATTATATTGAGTGTTTCTGAACTAGCCAGAACTCCTGGCTGTCTTCTAGAACTTAGGATCCTTGACAATGTCAGTAATGTGATAAAATAACAAGCCTTTTAAAAAATTTTACCTGCTTAGAAAGGCTGTTTTTCTGGTATTACATGTACCTAAAGCTAAGTATAACTTTGGTTGAAACTCATGAGCATCTGCTTTTCTTAGTGGAAACTGTCAGATTGATGGCTCCCTCAGTTCCTCATCTTCCTTCATTGGCTACACAGGTTTATTTCACACAGCACTTGTAACTCTACCATGGAGGTCTCCAGCATTTCTGCTGTCAGTCTTGGGGCTTATTTTTGTATATCTACTTCTTTTAGGACCTGCCTGAGATCACCAGATCTCATTTAATAAAGATGGTCTCTCCAGCCCTTATAATTCCTTTAGACTGCTGTCAACATTGATTGGAACTAATGTCTTAAAAAGAAGAAAAAAAAAAGTTTTCTACCCAGAACATGTAACAGCAATCTTTTCCCCTTATCTCCACCACAGAGGCCTTTCTATTCTCCCTACACACACACACACACGCATGCACACATGCCCCGCTAACTTGCTACATGCTGACGGATTTTCCCAATTTGCTGTTCATTAAGTTACATCAACTGTGGAAATAAAATGTCACATGATCAAATGTTATTAGATAAAAATGAATTTGCCACCTGCTGCTTCCACCCACCCCTCTGGGAGAGAAAAGGAATTGAATTTGCTGAAAAATCCTCCTAATTTGTGTGTTTTTTTTTTCTTTTAAGAAGCTCCATATGTCAGGGAGAGAGCCACAGCTGTAGTAAGTAGCTGAAAGTCCATCTCTGTTATTAATGAAAAACTTCTGTGCAAATAAAAAGCTCCATTTTATAAGATAAACTTCTTGTTTACTTGCAAACTCATGTTTTAGTATCAGGACTGATGATGTATTCAACCTCATGCTGCTGGCCCGAAGAGCTGGAGAGATAATTATCCATTTTTGAAGGCTATGAAGTATTGAATAAAAATGTTTAGTTTGTCATTTGAGCCGAACTCCACTCTTTCTCCTATTTTTTTTTCCACTTGCATTTTTTTTTCCTGTGAATCTTCTACAAAAGAAAAAAGGAAATTACCTTTCCTGGTGCACTGAAATGATCTGCAATAATCTTCTAATAATTTTTTTTGCATGCAACATGTGGCAACAACATGTTTTAATTTGAAAGCTATTTAGAGATGTTTATAATTTTCAGTGTGTAAAATTATACCGCATTGATTTATTTCATCATTAACTTATTTATTCCATAATTATTGCATGTAATATATGCCAGGCATTGTGCTAGGTGCAGATAATACATGAATTATCAGAAGTACGTAGCCCCTGCCTTCAGGGAGCTTATAGGCTAATAGGGAAAAAACAATAAAAAATAAATATAGTTAAATGTATGTGTTGTTATAAAATCTGAGCTAAACTAAATGTTTTAGATCAAAACAAATGTTTCTCATTCCTTTTGTTGGCTTCATCCATTATTACTTTTGAAAGTATTTATTGAAGGTGACCAAAAACCCTATACTTTGGTGATGATAGGGGAATGGCAATTGATAAAAGTTTTCAAGGCTGGGTGCGGTGGCTCACACCTGTATTCCCAGCACTTTGGGAGGCTGAGGTGGGTGGATCACCTGAGGTCAGGAGTTCGAGACCAGCCTGGCCAACATGGTGAAATCCCATCTCTACTTAAAAAAAAAGTACAAAAAACTAGCTGGGCGTGGTGGCAGGCACATGTAATCCCAGTTACTCGGGAGGCTGAGGCAGGAGAATTGCTTGAACCAGGGAGGCGGAGGTGGCAGTGACCTGAGATCATGCCATTGCACTCTAGTCTGGGCAGAAAAAGCAAAACTCCATCTCAAGAAAAAAAAAAAAAATGCTTTCAAAATGCCCCTTTTTTTCCCTGTGATTTTATTGAGTGAGTTTTAGACACTATAAAAAAATACAGTTAAAGTTTTTCATTTGAAATGTGTAGTTCTTAGATAATCTATTTTGGTAAATGGAGTTTAATTTATCTGGAGACATGTAAAGGTTAGAAGGCTGGAGACTTGACTTCTTTATTTGGCCAATAATCCTACACACTATGAACTCTGGCAGGGTTGAACTACCCTCATTTATATTTATTTCTTGCATAAAGAAGACTCCATGAAAAATTGTGAAATAAGTAGAATGAGTGCATAAATGAATGAATAAATGGGTGGATAAATCATGGAGTCTTGATAAAGTCCCAATATATTTATGTACAACTTTGTTATTCAAATTTAAAGCTTTGAACTGTGAAAAAAATTTGGTAAGTGCCTGCACTTGTGAAATGTGCTAGGTGTTCTGTGGAGCATAAAAACTACACAGTCGCTGAGCTTTCCGGTTAATATGCTGTGATGGAAGGCATTGTCCAGAGACTATTTGAAGTAGGTAAATAACCACATCTGTTTAAACTAAGTCAAACTCCAGGTGACTTAGAATAAAAGGTTGTTTACGAATAAGAGAAGTAGATTGCAGTTGCAATCCTATTTGAACTGTTGTTTAACTCTAGGGTCACCAAGGAGTGTTGGTGACTTGTTGACACATGTTCCCATTTGATTTGCCTTCAAGGGAAATCTTGGTCCATTTCATTCAATTTCACATCTGCAGATCAGCCTGGTAGCAAACTCATGTAAGTTATAAAATGCCAGGAACCTTTGCTCTGAGACATGGAGAAGGCTTTGTGTGAAGCATATTCAGGGTCACATGCAAATGTATTCTGGCGTAGAATGTTACATTTGAAGTGAATTGGTCAGAATTAAGGCCATTTTGCTGCTTACCCCATTGAGAACACTGTGGTAGTAGAAGGAATGGTTTACTTCCTGCTCCTCAACCCTGGACCCTCACACAAAATGAAAGAACAGTACATTGCTTAAGTGGTTTAGGCATGTGAGTAGATTGTCAGAACTACAGACCTATTAATTCTCCTGTATGTCTTTAATAAAGGAAAAATGGATTAGTTTAGTTGAAGCCCTAAATTAAGACAAAAATCTTCTTTGATGTTGATTCCCTTTGGTCTGTTTTAATCTTTATTCTTTGTAATTGTCAAAGAGGACTGTTATACTCAGTTTAAAGAGGATCCCTGGCAGGGCGCCATGGCTCATGCCTGTAATCTCAGTGACTTAGAAGGCCAAAGTAGGAGGATCACTTGAGCCCAGGAATTCGAGGTTATAGTGAGCTATGGTGATGCCACTGCATTTCAGCCAGGGCAACAGAGCAAGGTCTTGTCTCAAAAAAAAAAAAAAAAAGAATTCCAGTTGAAACTTCTGATTATTTTGTTGTCTTGATATAGGTCAAGAGAGCAGGAAACTCAAATCTGTCCATTCATTCATATATTTGATACCTACTTGATACTTACTGTACAAGAGGCATTTTCATTCATTCTGATCACTCTATCAACTTTTTGCTAACTTATTCATCTAAAAATATCTTTTCTTTAGATTTCTAAGGGGCCATCAGTTATTAGCACAATTTACAGGTGCACTATGAAAACAGCTTCCTATCACCTCCAGACCAATCATCAACTTAATTAATTTAATCAAGCACTCCAGTGTGACACTTCATCCTAATTAATAATATCTGTTTGTTAGCACTTTTAGGACCTAGATATTTTTGCTATGTAAAGTAATAAGGGAACCATATTGCTTTCCTGTTCTTGAAGGCCTGGGGGTTACTCAAGTACAGGATAAATTCAGAAGATATGTTCCACTAAGAATGAGTCAGAGAAGAAAATGTATCATAAAGACTACTAGAAAAATTATCCTTGAATCAGGAACACATGTTGAGTGCTGCTCTTTTTGCTGGAGCTGTCATGGTTACTATAAAGTAGAATCGATGCTCTGAACTCTGCTTCATAGGATTATTTATTCAATTCTTATTGAGATGTGGTCTCAAGCTTTTACTTTTAGCATGATTTTCCAGAAAAAAAAAAATTATGTATATAAATGTAAAACCACAAATGGTGCCAATAACTGACATTCTACTTTGGTTCATAGAGGTACAAACAGGGCCAGCGTTAGGGCTCTCTACATCATAAACCAACAGTGGATTTGTTAATTTCAGAACTTCTGATAACTTAAGAATTGAGAAGAGTCCCTTGTGTTTCTATTCAGCATTCTCCCCTAGTAGCCCACTGATTTATTTGACCCATTTGTGTTCCTTTGTCTTCCTAAGATGTCATTTAGAGAAGTTTTCTCATCACTAATGCCTCTCAGGGCTGATTTTACATACTCATCGCCAGCGATCACATTTTAATTACATAGACCTTTGTTTTGTTTTCTCCTTTTTTTTTTTTTTTTTTGAGACGGAGTTTCGCTCTATCGCCCAGGCTGGAGTGCAGTGGCCGGATCTCAGCTCACTACAAGCTCTGCCTCCCGGGTTCACGCCATTCTCCTGCCTCAGCCTCCCAAGTAGCTGGGACTACAGGCGCCCGTCACCACGCCCGGCTAGTTTTTTTTTTTTGTACTTTTTAGTAGAGACGGGGTTTCACCATATTAACCAGGATGGTCTCGATCTCCTGACCTCGTGATCCGCCCGTCTCGGCCTCCCAAAGTGCTGGGATTACAGGCTTGAGCCACCGCGCCCGGCCTGTTTTCTTCTTTTTAATAAGGCTTCACTGAGGAAATTTTCCCCTTTCTAGGTATAATCAGGTTGTCAGATCAATTAAGGTAATTGATGGCAGGCTTATCGCATTCCTTAATCAAGAGTGTAGCCATTTTATTAGAGGAAAACAATTCCTAGATTATTTAGAGATAGAAAAAAAGGTTCAATCTGTGTAAATGGTGAATGGGGAGAGGGAGAGAAAGACAACCTGAAATCTCAGAGCTCCAAGTGAGAAAGGGAAATGCGAGGGAAATAGCCAAGGGTTTTCAATCACTAAGGAAGAATAGTGCACAAAATTAATTGTGCATCAGAATCACCTTGAGTGAGTATTTAAAATGCAGACTTCTGCTCGCCATCCCAGTAACTTTAGTAGGTATGTGGTAGAATCCAGAAGTCTGTATTTTCACAAACACCCCAGATAATTTACCCTTAGTTCGTTCCATTGCCTGCTGCACTTCGAGAAACAGTAGTGTAAAGTCATCAGAAGAGCAGGATGTCCTAATATCAAGCTGGGTCTAGGGAAGTGCTTTTTTTTTAATTTTTAATTTTTAATTTTTTTGAGACTCAGTATCGTTCTGTCGCCCAGGCTGGAGTGCAGTGGCGCTATCTCGGCTCATTGAAAGCTCCGCCTCCTGGGTTCACGCCATTCTCCTGCCTCAGCCTCCCGAGTACCTGGGACTACAGGCGCCTGCCACCACGCCCGGCTAATTTTTTTTGTGTATTTTTAGTAGAGACAGGGTTTCACCTGTATTAGCCGGGATGGTCTTGATCTGACCTCGTGATCCACCTGCCTCGGCCTCCCAAAGTGCTGGGATTACAGGTGTGAGCCACCGTGCCCGGCCAGGAAGTGCTTTTTATACCTTAATGGACACACACATTACCTGGGGCTCTCTCTTCTTATGGATGGTGTATGGTGTATGGTGTGAGAGTCTATACTCCTAACGCGCTCCTGGGTGACGCCATTGTTGCTGGGCAGTGGGACACATTTGGGGTGGTAAAGCCCTATAACTGCTGTGTGTTTTTCTTGGTTCCTTGGTGCTGTGCTGAAAAGAGAGTTGGCAGGGGCAGTGGCTGGGTTGTCTGTCCATTAGGGTACTAAGTGTCTTGAGGCAAGGATATTGGGCTTTCTGCCAAGCTTCTGACTGCCTGGGGAACCAGAGAAGAGGATGCTTAACCTAGTATCTGAAAAAGTAACAACTTGCCTTTCCCGGTGTTTCTCTGAAACTATAGAAAATTGTTTCTAATTTCTGAATACTTTTGAGTAAAGACAAGTATTCTTTCTACAAAAAATTTTACCTCCTATTGAAAAACAGTATTTATTGGAATGACCTTGATGTTTTTCACATCTTTATTCCCAGTACTTTTTTGTGTCACATAAACCTTTCTAAAACCGCACTTGTGATTTTAAATACTTTCACATTTTACAGATGCTTTCACATCTGTGGTTAATTAGTTTATCCAGTGTAAGCTCTGTTCCATTTCTGCAGTGGCTGGCACAATGTTTGGAGCAAGGTCTAGGACATAGATTCTGCTACTCTTACCAGCTTACAATCTATTTGAGGATATAAGATATCATTTCATGCTTTGCATTGTTGGTTATATTTATCTTTTGACATGCAAGTAGGATATTCAGTCCAGTTGGAGAGTAGGTTATTTCCATTTGAGATGGTCGTCGAAGTGACACTTAAATTGGTCATGGAATGGAAACTTGTGAAGCCAACAAGGCACATTATTACTACCCTCATTTTATGTAATGTAACCAAGGCTAATTGATTTCCCACTAGTAAAACCAGGATTGAAGACTTTCATTCAAGAAATATTTATGGTCATCTATGGTTTCCAGGTACTTAGCAAAATACTGACCCTACTTTTGTGGTAAATAGGGCTGTCTTAGTTCTTTTGCTTATGTTGATGATAGTCTTGATATTTTCTTCTTTTCCAGTGCTGTTTCTACCATGAAAAAATTTTTAAAGGCACTAACCTCCATAATGTACAGGCACCAGTACCTTCCAATTGTTGAGCAGCCTCGGTCAGTTTGACCTTACTAAGGAGACTATGAAGTTAGAAGGCCTGAGACTTAACTTCTGTATTTGGCCAATAATATTTTACTTTTTTTTCTTTTCCATCTATTCTATAAACTGTCTACTACCTCAAACCAGCTTCTGAAGAATGGAAGAATAGTTTGTGTTCCATATTTTTCTATAAAAACCCAAAGAACATTCTCAGATTCTATTTCACTTATCTGTATGACACTATGGACCGCAGAGAGGAGCCAGCACTATCCCCATTTATATAGTTGGCAAGACTAAGGCCCAAGGAGTTGGGAATTGGGAATTTGCTTCATGTTACACATTAAGTCAATGATAGAGGCAAGAGTAAAAACCTGTCCAGGTGAGCATGCAGTTTGCAGCTTTGTCTATGTAACCACTCCATCTTTAGTTAGAGTGTATGTGTATGCAACAGAAAGAATACAGAATATGACGTATATCAATATGTTGCTCATATGTTAGAAAACAATGCATTTGTAATGAAAAATAATAGTCATGTAGACATTACAGAATGTAGTTTAAGAAAGCAAATCTCCAAAGCCTTTAATACTAGATCCTTTTAAGAGTGATTCTGTAACTGTTAGTACATGAGTATGTTTTAAGTTAATTATTTGTCTTACTGCTAATAATTACCACTTATTGAAAAGCTATTTTTTAAGCACTATATATGTGCTTCTTTATTGGGAGGTTATATTTATTTATCTATTTTTGAGATGGAGTCTTGCTCCATCGTGTAGGCTGGAGTACAGTGATGTGATCTCGGCTCACTGCAACCTCTGCCTCCTGGGTTGAAATGATTCTCCTGCCTCAGCCTCCCAAGGTTATATTTAAATTTATAGTCTCTGTGCCAAAGTAATAACATTTTTCATTTTCTGATAACTCTCTAATCCATCTAAGATTACTGAATGTCAGGCAAGATTTTGCCATCTTGGTCTCTGTTTTTTTCACCCAAGATATTATAAAGATGATGTGAATTATTCCTAAATTCAAGTAGTGATATTATTTCAAAATAGTATTCATTAACATATTTTAAATGTCATTTTCATTTTAATGTATCAACAGTTGCTTAGTTTTAACAATTCGTTGAATGTTATTACATGTATTGAAATAGGCACAATTATGGCCAGTTGTTAAACAATATATTAATATTAATTAGTAATAATATATTAATAGTGTCTCATGTGACCGATGTGTGCTTTCATTGGTACTCTGTTGGTGTTTGTGAATCTGTTGGTAAGACTTGTTATAACTGATATTTCTACTCTGTTTCAGAAGCCATCAACTCTCATTTATGAAGTCCATTATATTTTCAAGGTGACAGTCTCTAGGTCCCTGGTCATCTTTTTCTAAACATTCTCTGCTTAGTGCCTGGCATGGTCCTGGGCACATGATAACTTAATAAATAACTGCTGGTTGCTGAAGACAACTACTCTAGCCTTTGCTTTGCTCAGTTATTTGTATCATCTAATACATTTGAGCTTCCATATTACACTTTCACAGTAGAAACTTCCACTTATATCTGTCTGAATTTTATGTCATTATAGGGTCTGGATTCTAGAAAGAGAATGGATCTGCTGCATAATTTTTCTGTATGCATGAATGTTGGTACATTTAGTTTACTTCTAATGAATGATACCTGCAGAGTAGGTATTCAGAAACTTTAATAACATCCGTCTTTCTTCCTTCTTTCATGACCAGCCTGGTAAGGTTGAGTTGCAATGAGCTGAACAGATCGATAGTAATCACAGGGTACTTGGAAAAGACAGCCTCCTCTGTAATCTTGGGACAGCTTAGTTAGCGTTGTCACTCAACCCAAGATGACAGAGTGTGTATGTGTGTGTGTGTGTGTGATGTTTGATTCAAACAATTACTAAGAAAAAATTCACAAAAAAAATGTAGAAAATAATTCACCATGGTGTATTAGTCCATTTTTTGCTGCTGATAAAACATACTCGAGACTGGGTAATCAATACAGAAAAAGACAATTTTGGGTTTTGTTGTTGTTATTGTAGTTGTTTTGAAACGGAGTCTCACTCTTGTCGCACAGGCTGTAGCGCAGTGCTGTGATCTCGGCTCACTGCAACCTCCACCTCCCAGGTTCAAGCAATTCTCCTGCCTCAGCCTCCTGAGTAGCTGGGATTACAGGTGCCTGCCACCACGCCAGGCTAATTTTTGTACTTTTAGTAGAGATGGGGTTTTGCCATGTTGACCAGGCTGGTCTGGAACTCCTGGCCTCAGATGATCCGCCCGCCTCGGCCTCCCAAAGTGCCTGGATTACAGGAGTGAGCCAATGCACCTGGCCAAGAAAAAGAGGTTTAATGGACTCACAGTTCCACATGGCTAGAGAGGCCTCACAATCATGGGGGAAGGTGAAAGTCACGTCTTATGTGGTGACAGGCAAAAAGGGAATGAGAGCCAAGCAAAACCCCTTTCCCCTTATAAAGCCGTCAGTTCTCATGAGACTTACTCACTACCACGAGAACAGTATGGGGGAAACCATTCCCATCATTCAATTAATCTCCCACCTGGTCCCTCCCATAAGACATGGGAATTATAGGAGCTACAATTCAAGATGAGATTTGGGTGGGGACACAGCCAAACCATGTCACATGGCTACCATTACCTTTTCTTCCACTATGTCAGAAGATAAACATGAAAATTATACAGTGAGCATCCTTGCTTCCCCTACTCTGAGGCTGCGTGTTCCTTCACTGTCCTCCAGTAGCCTTGTTAGTTGCTCACATTTCCTGCAACAATGAAAGAAGCGTTCTTGTAAGACCTGCCAAATCTCTTTCCTTTGCGGCTGACTTCATGGGCAAAAACCATTTTTAGATATTTGGCCATGAATTCTTTTCTTCAGACTAAATTTTGAAGCACTCAATAATTGAGATCCAAAAGGGAGAAAAACCAGAACATTCAGTTCTATTTGATCTGAGGGCAACTAGAGGAAATTGAAAATCAATTTTTTCTTTTACTTTTCTTCAGTTTCCCCCCCATCCAACTTTCTCCTTAAAAACTTTATTATATTTCTAATAAAAAATAATACATATGGTTGAAAATAAGAAAATACAGAGAAGCAAGAGGAAAAAAAATATATGATTGTCATAGCTCTTAGTCTCTATTTATCTAAATTGGCTATTTACAATATCCTTCTTGTTTTATAAAGCCTTCCACAGAAATTCTAAACAACATAGCTTTTCTACTATCTAAAATCATGCACTGTCTTCAGTATAACAAGGGATTCATGATTTTATCAAGCTT
This sequence comes from Theropithecus gelada, assembly GCF_003255815.1. Lineage (NCBI taxonomy): Eukaryota > Metazoa > Chordata > Mammalia > Primates > Cercopithecidae > Theropithecus > Theropithecus gelada. The sequence goes on along the minus strand of NC_037677.1, from coordinate 103,537,186 downwards.
TATCCTTGATGATTACATGTTAATTTCTAATTGCTCAGGTGCTTTTGTATCCCAGTGAAACTCATAAACTTCAGTAAAGGTTTAGGCCCTGCCCTGACTTCTTTCCTCAGTAGTAGATGTTCATATACTTATACCATTGAACTGATTTTGAGTATCCGGTAAGACAGTGTTTTATTTTATTTTCTCATTGCCACCATGAGATAGATCACTTTTTAGTAAGAAAAAATATTCTCTTAGATAAATAAATATTCAGGTCTTCTTTTAAAAACTTCTCAATTATGATGTTTTTTTGGGCAGGGTGGCAGTTTTCCTCATTGACAACCACTGGTGATACTCAACATTGAAAGTGTCCATGCTGCAGACAAGTGGAGGAAAATTTAATTTGTCTGGTATGGGCTTTAACTGACAAATGTTAGAAATTGACCTTTTCAATGGAAATTTACTTGGAAGTTCTAAGTGAAGCTCTGCTTTAAGCTAAATTTGTCACCAAGACATGATTAAATTCTCTTAAATGTAGATCAATTGCACATATTATTAATGGGAATTGAAATCTCCCTAAATGGTATCTATAAATTTAAAAGAAAAAAAAAATAGAATGTGAAGGTTAAGGTGCCTCATCTGCTGAGTGGGAAAGCTTTTCCAGAATATAAGACAAAAGACAATCTTTGATGCTTCCAGAGAAAGGTGGTTATAGCTTAGATAATCGTACATTATCTCAGCACTCTATTTGAGGGGAAGTTGTTTTTTCCACCACAGGCTGTGGCTAGACTATTCAAAATCTTATAAAAAGGAATTTAATGCTTAAATTTTCATATCACTGGAATCCAAGAGCCTTAGCTCTCACAGCACATTGTAAGAGTGCCATGAATATTCAAATGAGAGAAAGAAAGAAGGAGAGAGGAAAAGAGGAAATAAGAGAGGACAGAGTAAGTTTTTACAACTTTTCTAAATGCTAAGTAGTTTTACAGAATTAGGGAGAGGAAGCAAGGTTGTAGATGTATGTTATGGCTTGAGATATGACTTGTGTTCTCAGCAAAAAAAAAAAAAAAAATAACAATCTAGTGGCTCAGAACTCTAGCTATGGATGCATTATGAATTTTGAGCAAGACTCTGTACTGGACTGCAGATGCCAACATATAAAAATAGTGAACAAGCCAGGTTCTTCCTGCTGTGACACTGTATGAAAGGTCAACTTACCTGTGCAGGATCAGAAACATTATCATTTTCTTTTTCCTGGTGAGTCAGAGAAGCTTAAGTCAAAGAAATGAGTAGAGCTGGCAATAGATATACAACTAGGACCATTGGTTAATATATTTGCAGGCCAGATGTGGTGGCTCATGTCTGTAATCCCAGCACTCTGGGAGGCTGAGGTGGGTGGATCAGGAGGTCAGGAGATCGAGACCATCCTGGCTAACATGGTGAAACCCCTTCTCTACTAAGAATATAACAACAAAATTAGCCGGCTGGCGGGTGCCTGTAGTCCCAGCTACGCAGGAGGCTGAGGCGGGAAAATGGCGTGAACCCAGGAGGCAGAGCTTGTAGTGAGCCAAGATCGTGCGGCTGCACTCCAGCCTGGGCGATAGAGTGAGACTCAGTCTCAAAAAAAAAAAAAAAAAATAGGGTCAACAACAGCCAAATTCTGCCTACCACTTGATTATAAATAAAGTTTTATTGGAACACAGCTGCACCTATCTGTTTACATATTGTCCATATTCTAATGGGAGAGTTGAAAAATTGCGAATGAGACTCTATGACCCACAAAGCTAAGAATATGTAGTGCCTGGACCTTTACAGAAAAAAGTTTGCCAGATGTTGACCTAGACCAAGCTTGTCCAACTCACAACCCAGAACAGTTTTGAATGCAGCCCAACACAAATTCATAAACTTTCTTAAAACATGAGAGTTTTTGGTGATTTTTTTTTTTTTTTTTTAGCTCATCTGCTATCGTTAGTGTTAGTGTATTTTATGTGTGGCCCAAGACAATTCTTCGTCCAATGTTAGTGTATTTTATGTGTGGCCCAAGACAATTCTTCTTCGTCCAATGTGGCCCAGGGAAGCCAAAAGATTGGACACCCCTGGTAGATCATATTCCCAATAGTATGCTCAGATTCACAGCATAATGGTGGAACCAGGGGAATTGCAGTTCATTCTCCAAGTATCTTGGGTGAAGCTGGGAATGACAACTAAATAACTCAGAAGCAACTGTACTAAATCCAGAGGCAGAGAACTTAGGTATTTATTGCCTCTGTGGAGCATCTGAAAGAGGTAGTAACTTAGATTTCACTTTAGCTAAGCTTGCCCTCAGAGATCCTAGGGAACAACCAACCAACTTCTATTCATTTCTGTGCCCACAGTATTTTGCAGGGCCTATGGCATACAATAGAATGTTCAGTACATGTTGGTTGAATAAATACAAGCATATCAAAGGGGGATTGTTACCATAATTATTACCAATTCCCAGGAGATAAATAGGATACTGGGTAAGAAATCTATTCTAAAAATGGTGGCTTAGTAAGGTGGCAACAAATTTGAATCTTCTCAGCTTTTGCTGTTAAGCCCATTGGTCTCTAGCGACATTAGCTGTCTCATTTTAATTTCTTCTCTACTTCATGAATACATGTTGTAGATAGATAATAGGTTCGAGTTTTATTAGGTGGGATTTGAAGAAGGCATTTCTGGTATAAATGATGTTACTGGAACAAATGACTAAGAGATGTTAATGAATTTCCTTTTCTGGCCTTTAAAACATAATGGGATGCAAGCTTTTTTCTCTGAAAAGGTTAAAGACCAGGAGTGGGACTAGTCAATTTGGAATATATTTATCACCTTTGGAGCTTTTGTTTCTAACAGAGAGCAGACAAAAGAATAGATATTTATTAAATAGCTATAGTTTGCCAAAATGACAATAGTTATTTTAATCTTCAACACTTACTTAAGGATTAGGCACTGCTGTTCCTATTTTGCAGAGGAGGACACAAAAAGATGGAGAAATTCCTTGTGTAGTTACCTTGTGAGTGAACCAGTAAGGATGTTAATGAAGGTCTAGCCGTCCCTAAAGCCCAAAGTCATTTTACTGGACCGCATAGCCTTTCTGTTCAAAAGTCATTGCTCCTCTTTGTCATGTCTTTTAAGTAGATTTATTCTGCTTTTTTTATTTTTTTTTTGAGAGTCTTGCTCTGTCGCCCAGGCTGGAGTGCAGTGGTGCAATCTCGGCTCACCACAAGCTCCACCTCCCAGGTTCACGCCATTCTCCTGAGTAGCTGGGACTACAGGGGCCCACCACCATGCCCAGCTAATTTTTTTGTATTTTTAGTAGAGACGGGTGTTTCACCGTGTCAACCAGGATGGTCTTGATCTCCCAACCTCATGACCACCTGCCTCAGCCTCCCAAAGTGCTGGGATTACAGGCGTGAGCCACCGCACCCAGCTTATTGTGCTTTTGAAACTGGGCCTACTGCTTGTTTCTTAGGGTAGTAGCTGAGTTTGCACAAACAGGTATATTGATATTCTTGTTCCATTTCTCTTCTACTTCATTGTTTGTTAGGTTATTTTTAGCCTATTTGTTTATCCTATGGAGTTTCAAACACTCTTCATATAATTCCCTTACCTAAACCTTTTCTCGAAGTAGACTGTACTAATTCTAGGAAGCTTATTGAACTATATATAGATTTCTGAGCACTTCCAGGACCTGTTGGCTTAGAAGCTTTGGGAAAGAAACCCATGAATCTGAATTTTTAACAGACTGCATCCTTCTCCCCGCTTCATAAATGTCAGACTGTCCTTTAGAAAATTGGCCCTTTAGTGTCCTTCAGAGACATATTTAGGAACTCTTCAACTGAAAAATTTTGTTTTCCTAAGTATGTTCTAGGTATTTTTTCTTTTAACACAAAAAAGATGATTTTATAGTTTTTTAGCACCAAAGCTAGTCTTTATTTCATAGTATCTTTAAATGTAATAAGACTGAGGTGCAACAATTCTTTTTATACCTTTGACTATCAGGAAGAACAGAGCATGCTTATTCAACAAGTAAAATGGAACTCTCATACCTAAAGACTTCATTTTGAACTATTACTGGAGCCTGATCAATATCTGTCCCAGGTACCAAATAATGATACTGTGAACACTTTGCATTCCAGCCACCTTAGCCACCAACCACCTTGTGCTGTCATTATTAGCTTTATCAGAACTAATATCTCACATGAAACTATATTAGGTTTCTATTGCTTCCTAACAAATTACCATAAATTTAACATCTTAAAAGTGTATCCGTGTATTACCTCACACAATTCTGTAGATCAGAAGTCCAGATGAGCTCAGCTTGCTCACTGCTTAGGGTTTCACAAGGCTGATGTTAAGGTATCAGCTGGCTGGACTCCCATCTGGAGCTCTGGGGAGGCATTCTCTTCTGTGCTCATTCCGATTATTGGCACATCCAGGTCCTACGGCTGTAGGTCTGAGTTCACTGTGCCTTTGCTGACTGACAGCTAAGGCTTGTTCTCTGCTCCTGCGCACCACCCACAGCTCTCCTCACTCGGCCCTCTCCATCTTCAGCAATGGCAGGAGCTGTCCTTCTCACACTTTAAATCTCTCTTTTTCTTCTGCCTTTAGGAGCACATGAGATTATATCAGGTCTGCCTGGATAAACTAGGATAATCTCCTGATTTTAAGGACAACTGATCAGTAACCACACTTACATCTACAAAGTCCCTTTTGTCATGTCATCTTAACATATTCATTAGGGAAGAACAGCTTCAGGGGAGGAGGAGGAGGGAAAATTCTGCCTAGTTACACTCACCTACACATGTGATTAAAAATAACCAAATAATCCCCTAATTGTAATACAATGTAGAGATAAAAGGAGTGTAATATGTAATAACTGAATGGATTAAAAATGTATTTTAGAATGTGAGTGTTTAGACATTACACTGCCAAAAGTAATAAAGTTGTCAGAAGAGCTGTGACAACTGATACAAGTGAGTTGGGTTGGCAAGTTCCGTGAGCAGTATGGTCATCAGTTATGTGACTTTCTTTGTTGTTTGTTTTTGTTTTTGTTTTTTTTGAGACGGAGCCTCGCTCTGTCGCCCAGGCTGGAGTGCAGTGGCCGGATCTCAGCTCACTGCAAGCTCCACCTGTCAGGTTCACGCCATTCTTCTGCCTCAGCCTCCTAGTAGCCGGGACTACAGGCACCCACCACCACGCCTGGCTAATTTTTTGTATTTTTAGTAGAGATGAGGTTTCACCATGTTAGCCAGGATGATCTTGATCTCCTGACCTCGTGATCCACCCGCCTCGGCTTCCCAAAGTGCTGGGATAGTTATATGACTTTCATAAATGACTTGCTCACCATTGCTCACTCTTGATAAGTTGTCAATGAATTTTTTTTTTTTTTTTGATGGAGTCTCACTCTGTCGCCCAAGCTGGAGTGCAGTGGCGTCATCTTGGTTCACTGTATGCTCTGCTTCCCGGGTTCACACCATTCTCCTGCCTCAGCCTCCTGAGTAGTTGGGACTACAGGTGCCCGCCACCATGCCCGGCTAAGTTTGTTTTTTTTTATTTTTTTTTTGTATTTTTTTTAGAGGAGGGGTTTCACCGTGTTAGCCAGGATGGTCTCGATCTCCTGACCTTGTGATCTGCCAGCCTCAGCCTCCCAAAGTGCTGGGGTTACAGGTATGAGCCACTGTGCCCAGGGAAATTTTTGAAAAAAGAATACAAGTATTACCTCACTTTCATGGGAGTCACATTCTGTAAATATTAGTATATGTAAAAAATGCAAAAAAACCTGAAGAATTTCATATGTAAAATTACATATAAATTTTACACAAAATTACACAAAAAGCTAGAGGGACATATAAAAACTATGTGTGATGACATCAACTTCCTGTCTTAGTCCATTCAGGCTGCTATAAAAAAACATATATATATGTATATACACTAGGTAGTTTATAAAAAGCAAATTTATTTCTCAGTTTTGGAGGCTGGGAAGTTTAAGATCACGGCACTGGCAGATTTGCTGTCTGGCAAAGGCTCCTTTTGGGGTTCACAGATGATGTCCTCACATGGCAGAAAGGGGCAAGGCAGCCGCTTAATAAGGGTGTTAATCCCAGTAATGAGGTCTCTGCCCTTATAACCTAATCACCTCCCCAAGGCCTCCAGCTCCTGATACCATTATATTGGTAATTAGGTTTCAACATATGAATTTTAGAGGGAACACAAACATTCCGACCATAGCATATCCCCAGGCCCCTTGCGGTATATATCCCTAATTACTGTGACAAGTTTATAACCTCCCACATGGAGTCCCCCAGAAGACAGTGGTACCCCAGCTGAGAAACAGTGGCAAGGTGAGGGAATTTTGTAGTATCTGGATTTAAAATAAAAAAAAAAAAAAAAAAAAAAAAAAGCAAGCCCTGTCTGCTCTTGGTCTGCTCCTAAAAATTTACTACCTTGCCAGAACAGAGACCTGAAGTCATGTATGGTGTGACCTGGCCATTTATGCCATGGGGACATTCATAGACTAGGAGTAGCAGTAGGGAAATCAGCAATATTCAGTTCACTCTTGGATAGTATGTTAGAGAGATAGTATCGAGTAGAGATTATGACTAAGGACTTGGAGTCAGACACACTGACATTTGGAACCCCCCTTACTACTCTGAGGTTGTTTCCACCCTCTGAAAAGTAGGACACTATGTCTGTAAGAATACTCTGCCAGGTATTATGGGAGAATCTTCCTGCTTTTTTGTGGCATGTCTCCTCCCATTGCCTCTCTTCTCTGCACCACAGAACCAGAACACGGTTCTGCATTTCAAAGGTGATTCATCTTTGGGAGTAATTCCTCACTGAAGCTGCACACTGAGTGTGGCTTCCCAGAGGGACTGGATTCTGCCAGGACCTGCGTATTCCCAAGTTCTAATCTAGAATTCGAATCCCACAAATCCTAGATACATAGATCAAATATTCATTTTATTTCCCACCTGTCACCAAACATTACCCATGTTTCTGCTGGGCCTATATTCAGTTTTTGTTTTGTTTTGTTTTGAGATGGACTCACTCTGTCACCCTGACTGGAGTGCGGTGACACAGTCATAACTCACTGAGAAACTGGAACTACAGGCATGCACCACCATGCCCGACTAATTTTTTTTTCTTTAATTTTTTGTAGAAACAGGGTCTTTCTATGTTGTGCAGGTTGGTCTGGAACTCCTAGCCTCAAGCAATCCTCTCTCCTCGACCTCCGAAACTGCTAGGAATACAGGCATGAGCTATTGCATCCATCCCCATTTTATTCTTTGAATAGAATTCTACTTGTTCAAAAGTAGACTCATACTTGAGTTTTCTCTTACAGTCCATTAACCAGCCTGAGTTTGATCCCTGAATTTTTGAGAAGATTTTGTATTATTCATAATTTGTATAAAAATCAAGCTGTGGCAAAAGAAAAGTTCTCTCCAAAGATTTTCAGACATTTTAAAGCACAAAAGAGTTGAAATGTTTTCTGAGGTATAAAAATAGCCGGTGATTCTCATTAGCTTCATAATTATCAGAATCATTAGGTAAATGTCTAATTAGTAAAGACTTTATGCTAGGCACTTTGCAAAGCAAACAGGATAGGCACAGTCTTTGTCCTCAAGAAGCTTATTCTGGAAAACCCTCTTAATGACATGAAAATGCCACATCTTCAGTTATCAGAAGAGAAGGACTGATTACAGTGGCTGTTCATGTTGGTAGTATTTGCAAGAGACACGAGAGGTTATATTGTGACATGGGAAAGAATTTTAGAGCAGAGCTAACCACATAAATGATATAATAAAGAGCTGAAGACTGAACGAAGTAAGTAATGAGTCCTGGAGACTTCTTTCCCAAGCAGTCTCTGAACAGGATTTTAGGAGATCATAACTCATTTTGAGAAAATTAGCCTCATGCACTCTGATGCCAGACCACTCGGGCGTCCTGTCCGTCATTCCACTGCCACCCACTCTGTAGATTTGACACACAATCCACATTACTTACCATTTTTCTTCTGGGAAGCAGCCAGAGAGGGCATTCCCTTGAGCACCCAGACTGGCATTAATCTCCAGCAATGTGCTTTCATTTCACTTCCTGTAAAAATCCATCTCTAGATCCTGTGCTTGACCTAAGGTTAAATGTCAGAGGAACAAAATACTGATTCTCATTTCACATCGCAATTGTCGCTATAAATAGCGAATTTTATAACCTGGTAGATGCAAGGGATGCAGAGTGATGGATGAGCTTCTGCTGATTAAAAAAAAGTCCATAACTTCAAGTTGAAGTAAACGATAATAAAGCACAAATAATGCACTGCTGAATTATTCATGTTGATTATAAAAACCGCACCCTCAATGTCAGAGAAGCTGCATTCCTTGCAGTGTATCTTTAACCAGAATGCTTCAGGAATTGCCTGGTTCTAAGTGAAAAGGAAGATTCAGGTACTGAGTCAGAATTATGCTGAAGAAGAGCTTAAATTGAAGAAATATTAAAAGTCATAGCTAAAAAGTCATATAATTAATAAATACAAATTATTTTGATTTATAAATCAAACTAATTATAAATGACATTTTGAGGCAAATGATAACTGATCATAGTCTATATTCCTAACTGAAAAATAAAGCCCAGAAATGACTCCTAGCATAAGTTCCTAGTCCAAGCCATCAGTGTCACTTAACTGGCCTCCCTATTTTTTCTACTTCTGTCACTCTGTATTTTATTCAGCAGCCAAAATTATCCTTCAAAAATGTTGTCAGAAATAATCCCATCAAAAAGTGGGCAAATGACATGGACAGACATTTCTCAAAAGAAGATATACAAATAGCCAATAAACATATGAGGAAATGCTCAACATCGCTAATCATCAGGGAAACGCAAATTACAGCCACAGTCAGATACCACCTTACTCCTGCAACAATGGCCAGTATTAAAAAGTCAAAAAACAATAGATGTTAGTGTGAATATGGCGAAAGGGAAACGCTTATACACTGCTGGTGGGAATGTAAATTAGTACAACCTCTATGGAAAACAGTATGGAGATTCCTTAAAGAACTGAGAGTAAATCTACCATTCAATCCAGCAATCCCACTACTGAGTATCTACCCAAAGGAAAATAAGTCATTATATGAAAAAGACACCTGAACATGTATGTTTATTGCAGCCCAATTCACAATTGCAAAGATATGGAACCAACGTAAGTGCCCATTGACCAATGAATGGATAAAGAAAATGTATATATACATCCTGGGATACCATTCAGCCATAAAAAGGAAGGAAGCAGTATCTTTTGTGGCAACTTGAATAGAGCTGGAAGCCATTATTCTAAGTGAAGCAACTCAGGAATGGAAAATCAAATACCATTTGTTCTCACTCAGAAGTGGGAACTGAACTATGAGTAAGCAAAGACACACAGAGTGACATAATGGACTTTGGAGACTCAGGAAGAGGAGAGTAGAAGGGGGATGTGGGATAAAAACTACATATTGACTACAGTGTACACTACCCAGGTGATGGGTGCACTAAAATCTCAGAATTCACCACTATGTAATTCATCCATGTAACCCAAAATCACTTTTACCCTAAAAGCTATTTAAATAAAATAATACATTAAAAAATACAAACAAAGCAAAACAAGCAGATAAAACACAAAAATGTTGTCAGTTCATACATGTCTTTGCTGAAATCCCTCATATGACTTCTTACTTTACACCTAATAAAATCTAAATGTCTTATCTTATACTCCAATAAAGGCCATACATGATCTAGCAACTGCCTGCTTCTTTCTATTCATCACCCTCTGAACTATAAGCATATGACTCTGTCGTGGTTCCTCTAATACATCTTAAAGGCATTCGCACTTGTAGTTTGTTCTGTTTCTAGTGCACAGCCATGTGCCTCCCAGCTTATGTCATCTGCTAGGAGAAGTTTTCCAAGGTCATCCAGTGTAAAGTACTGTCACTTCTTACTGCAACACGGTTTTGTTTTCATCTGAGTACTTACGTAAACAAGAAAATGTCAATAGATTGGTTGGATTGATCATCTCTTATGCTAAATTGCAAGCTCTTGAAGAGTAGGATCCTTGCTTGTTTTATTGAGTATTTTATCTGAAGTAACCAAAACAGTGTCTGTCGTATATTGTCCTTAGTTCACTTGGTTTGTTGAGTGATAAGCTCAGTTGTACACACACTTTATTATGAGTGTCATAATAATTTCTTTTCTGCTTATAATTATGCCACTTTAATGGACTAGAATCATTATTTTCTTTGACTTGTAAGTGACTTCTAAAGCTTCCCTGATCTAATTCATTCTCCTCACTTAGGATAAGAAACCGAAATCATCCCAGAATGCTGATAATATATAAGATTTTAAAAAAATTTCAGGCACAATGTTGATTGTTATTGTGGGGTCCAGACAGAGTTTTCTGTGGCTATGCAAATCTCCTGGCTCTTAGATGCAATGACCTCATTGTATATTATTAAATATTTTTAAAGTACTCTATATTGACTAAATGTTTCACAATCAGGTTGATTAGTAGTAATTCCTCCCAGCAACCTTGTGAGGTCAATCATCATTTTTAAAGCACAGCCCAGAGAGGTTGGGCAGCTTGCCCAATGTCACTCAGCAGATCATTGGCAAAACCAGCACTGGCGACTTCAGAGCCCATTAATGTGACAAGCCCTGGCACTGACTCTCTTTGGAAGGGTGACCCCTAATCACTTTTCTTGTAAGGTAGGCATATAAACACTAAATGTTCTGAAGTGAGAGAAGTACAAGGGCCTTGAGGTGAAGGAGTTATTGGTGCAATTAGAAATTGGAGCCAGCTATTGAAAATTGAAAATGCTGCCTAATGGAGGTGAATTGGAGGATATATTATTTTTTGAGAGAATTAGAGAAATATAGCTTGAAAAATAGGAATCCAAAAAGCAGGAACGTATGTAGGAAATTAAAGTAGGTGACTTTGGCAGGGGTAATAAATAAGTCATAGGGCCAAAATGGTTTAGGAAAAGTTTATGTAGGCCATGGTATCAGAAAGTCTGTTCTCTAACATTATATGCCACCAATTCACCTTCCTCAAGCAGTGTTTTCTGAAGTTTTGTGAAAATGATAACTGGTTTCAAGTATGGAGTATTTCAGTCCTTGAAGCCCAACATGCAAATTACATAGGCCCTACTATTAGTTTCATGTCCTGCTAAATATTCTCTAGGAATATATATATCAAGGAAATTATCTTTTTTTTTTTTTTTGAGACGAGTTTTGCTCTTGTTGCCCAGGCTGGAGTGTAGTGGTGTGATCTCGGCGCACCACAACCTCCGACTCCCGGGTTCAAGCCGTTCTTCTGCCTCAGCCTTCCTGAGTAGCTGGGATTACAGGCATGCGCCATCACACCCAGCTAATTTTGTATTTTTAGTAGAGATGGGGTTTCTCCATGTTGGTCAGGCTGGTCTCGAACTCCCAACGTCAGATGATCTGCCTGCCTCGGCCTCCCAAAGTGCTGAGATTACAGGCATGAGCCACCACACCAGGCCTTTTTTTTTTTTTTTTTTTTTAAGATTGTGTCTCACTCTGTTGCCCAGGCTGGAGTGCAGTGGTGCAGTGGTGCAATCTTGGCTCATTGCAACCTCTGCCTCCTGGGTTCAAGTGATTCTTCTGCCTCAGCCTCCCAAGTAGCTGGAACTACAGCCACCCACCACCATGCCCGGCTAATTTTTTTGTATTTTTAGTAGAGACGGGGTTTCACCATGTTGGCCAGGCTGGTCTCAAACTCCTGATATTGTGATCTGCCCACCTCAGCCTCCCAAGGTGCTGGGATTACATGCATGAGCCACTGCACCTGGCCAAGGAAATTATGTTAATTTTAAGAAAACATGATGCATCTTTACTTTCCATTCCTTTCTTTTTTTCTTTATGTTTGTTTCTTCCCTTGAGATTTCAGATAAATAGATTCAAGATAGTGATACATCTCTGTCCTACCCAATTTTGTCTTTTGGTGCCTCAGATTATATCTTCTGTGATTCCTGGAAGCAAATTATTATGACTAACCATTGCAACCACAGTGGTAGCTGCTTATTTTGGTAAATGCTTACTACATGCTGAAAACTTTCTAGGGAGTATCTCATTTAACTTTTCCAACATTCTTATGAGAATAGGCATGCCTATCCCTATTTTGCATTTGGGAGCAGAGCTCCCAAGTGTAACTCCAGAGCCATTATTCTATTAAAATCTTAGTAAAATCTTCTTCTCCCCTTTCTCAGAACCCTCCAGTGACTTCACATGGTCTGCAAGGCTTATTGTGGTTTAGGCACAGTTATCGTGGTGAACAATCATCTTTGCTACAACTCTCTTCCTCACCTGCAGACTTTGCCTCAAATATGCTCACCACCTGGTCATAAGTCAGATATCCTGAGCTTGGTCTGACTTGGTGTCCTTGAACTTGATCTTCTCTCTGCCTGTTATATACTTCCTCAACACATGCACCTGGCCCAATTATGTCATTCAGATTTATCCTCAAATGTCGTTTCAGGGAGGCCTTCTTTGGCTATGCTATATAAAGTAGTACATTCCATTTTAACTATCTATTTTCCATAACTGGTTTCTTTTTCTTCATGGTATGTACCATCACTTTAAAAATTATTTATACATTTGCTTATTGTTCATACTCTATTTCCACTAGAATTTAAGTTCCAATGAGGACATCAATTTTGTATTTTATTTTCTTTATTTGTTTTATTGTCAGTGGCCAGAACAAGTCATGGAATATGGGAGACTCTCCATAAATAATGGTTGAATAAATAAGTGAACTATCACACTACATTGCTACACCAAGTTGTTTTTTTTTTTTTTTTTTTTGTTAAACTGTAATTTTAGGTTGAGGGATACATGTGAAGCTTTGTTGCATACGTAAACTCATGTCATGGGGGTTTGTTGTACAGATTATTTCATCACCCAGATATTAAGCCAAGTAGGCAATAGTTGTTTTTTCTGTTCCTCTCCCTCATCCCACACTCCACCTTCAAGTAGACCCCAGAGTCTATTATTCCCTTGTTGGTGTTCACGAGTGCCCATCATTTAGCTCCCACTTATGAATGGGAACATGGGGTATTTGGTTTTCTGTTCTTGTGTTAGTTCCCTGAGAATGATAGCCTCCATCTCCATTCATGTTCCCCTAAAAGGCATGATCTTATCCTTTTTGATGGCTCTATAGCATTTAATGGTGTATATGTACCACATTTTCTTTATCCAGTCTGTAGTTGGTGGGCATTTAAGTTGATTCCATGTCTTTGCTATTGTGAATTGTGCTGTAATGAACATTCACATGCATATGTCTTTATGCTAGAATGATTTATATTCCTCCAGTAATGGGATTACCAGTAATGGGATTGCTGGGTGGAATGGTAGTTCTGTTTTTAGCTCCTTGAGGATGAGTGGAATGGTAGTTCTATTTTTAGCTCTTTGAGGAATCGCCATACTGCTTTCCACACGGTTGAACTAGTTTACACTACCACCAGCAGTGTGTAAGTGCTCCCTTGTCTTTGCAACATTGCCAGCATCTGTTATTTGTTGACTTTTTCATAATAGCCATTCTAACTGGTGTGAGATGGTATCTCATTGTGGTTTTGATTTGTATTTTTCTAATGATCAATGATATTGATCTTTCTCCATATGCTTGTTGGCTACATATATGTCTTCTTTTGAGAAGTGTCCATTCATGTCCTTTGCCCACTTTTTAATGGGGTTGTTTTTCTCTTATACACTTAAGTTTCTTGTAGATAATGGATAGTAGATCTTTGTCAGAAGCATAGTTTGCAAATATGTTCTCCCATTCTGTAGGTTATCTGTTTATTCTATTGATAGTTTTTTTCTTTCTTTTCTTTTTTGCTGTGAAGAAGCTCTTGAGTATGATTAGATTCAATTTGTCAATGTTTTCTTTGGTTGCAATAGCTTTTGGTGTCTTTGTCATGCAATCGTTGCCTGTTCCTATGCCTAGGATGGTATTGCCTAGGTTGTCTTTCAGGACTTTTATAGCTTCGGGTTGTTCATATAAGTCTTTAATCCATCTCGAGTTGATTTTTATATACAGTATAAGGAAGGGGTTCAGCTTCAATCTTCTGCATATGGCTAGCCAGTTATTCCAGCACCATTTATTGAATACAAAGTCTTTACCCGTTGTTTGTTTTAGTCAACTTTGTTAAGGATCAGATGGTCATAGGTGTGTGGCTTTATTTCTGGGTCCTCTATTCTTTTCCATTGGTCAATGTGCCTGTTTTTGTACCAGTACCACACTGTTTTGGTTACTGTAGCCCTGTGGTATAGTTTGAAGCCAGGAAATGTGGTGCCTCCAGCTTTGTTCTTTTTGCTTAAGATTGCCTTGGCTATTTGAGCCCCTTTTTTGGTTCCATATGAATTTTAAAATAGTTTTTTCTATGAAGAATATCTTTGGTAGTTTGATAGGAATAACGTTGAATCTGTAGGTTGCTTTGGCCAGCACGGCCATTTCAAAGATGTTGATTCTTCCTATCATGAGCATGGGATGTTTTTCCATTTGTTTGTGTCTTTTCTGATTTCTTTGAGTAGTATTTTGTAATTCTCATTCTAGAAATCTTTCACCTCCTTGATTAGCTGTATTTCTAGGTATTTTATTATTTTTGTGGCAGTTGTGAATTGAATTGTGTTCCTGATTTGGCTCTCGGGTTGGTTGTTATTAGTGTATAGGAATGCTAGTGATTTTTGTACATTGATTTTGCATCCTGAAACTTTGCTGAAGTTGTTTATCAGCTGAAGGAGCTTTGGGGCCAAAATTATGGGGTTTTCTACATATAGAATCTGTCATCTGCAAACAGGGATAGTTTGACTCCCTCTTTTCCTATTTGGATGCCCTCTGTTTCTTTCCATTGTCTGATTTCTCTGACTAGGACATCCAATAACATGTTGAATAAGAATAGTGAGAGAGGGCATCCTTGTCTTGTGCTGCTTTACAAGGGGAATGTTTTCAGCTGTTTCCCATTCAGTATGATGTTGATTGTGGGTTTTTCATATATAGCTCTTATTATTTTGAGGTATGTTCCTTCAATACCTAGTTTATTGAGAGTTTTTAACATAGAGGATGTTGAATCTTACCAAAAGCCTTTTCTGCATCTATTGAGATAATCCTGTGGTTTTTGTCTTTAGTTCTGTTTATGTCATGAATCACATTTATTGATTTGCCTATGTTGAACCAACCTTGTATCCTGGGCATGAAGCCTACTTGATCATGGTGGATTAACTTTTTGATGTGCTGCTGGATTCAGTTTGCAGGTATTTTGTTGAGGATTTTTCCATTGATATTCATCAAAGATATTGGTCTGAAATTTTCTTTTTTGTTGTTGTGTCTCTGCTAGGTTTTGGTATCAGGATGATGTTAGTCTCATGGAATGAGTTGGGAAGTAGTCCCTTCTCCTCAATTTTTGGGAGATGTTTCAGTAGGAATGGTACCAGCTCTTACTTTATATGTGGTAGAATTTGGTTGTGGATCCATCTGTTCCTAGACTTTTATTGGTTGGTAGGCTGTTTATTACTGATTCAGTATCAGAGCTCATTATTGCTCTGTTCAGGGAATCAATTTCTTTCTGGTTCAGTCTTAGGAGGGTGTATGTGTCCACAAATTTATCCATCTCTTCTAGGATTTCTAGTTTGTATACATAGAGGCGGTCATAGTAGTTTCTGATCATTACTTTTATTTCTGTGGGGCCAGTGGTAGCACCTCCCTCATCATTTCTCATTTTGTGTATTTGGATCTTCTCTCCTTTCATCTCTATTAGTCGAGCTAGTGGCATATCTGCCTTATTAATGTTTTCAAAAAACAAACTCCTGGACTCATTGATCTTTTGAAGTTTTTCATGTCTTGATTTTCTTTGGTTTAGCTCTGATTTTGGTTATGTCTTGCCTTCTGCTAGCTTTATGGTTGATTTGTTCTTGCTACTCTTTCAGTTGTGATGTTAGAGATCTTTCTAAGTTTTTGATGTGGGCATTTAATACAGAAATTAGTGTCTTTCTTAATACTACCCTAGTAGTATTAAGATTCTGGTATGTTGTATCTTTGTTCTCATTCATTTCAAATAACATCTTCATTTCTGCCTTAATTTCATTATTTACCCCAAAGTGATTCAGGAGCATGTTGCATAATTTCCAAGTAATTTCATGGTTTTGAGCAATTTTCTTAGTCTTCTACATTTATTGCACTGTGGCCTGAGAGTGTGTTTGGTATGAATTTGGTGCTTTCCCATTTGCCAGGGATTGTTTTATGTCCAATTATGTGGTCGATTTTAGAGTTAGGTGCCATATAACGATGAGAAGAATGTATATTCTGTTGTTTTTGGGTAGAGAGTTCTGTAGCAGTCTTTCAGATTGATTTGGTCCAATATTGAGTTCAGGTTCTGCATATCCTTGTTAATTTTCTCCCTCAGTGATCTACTACTGTCAGTGGAGTGTTGAAGTCTCTCACTATTATTATGTGGGAGTCTGTGTTTCTTTGTAGATCTCTAAGAACTTGCTTTATAAATCTGGGTGCTCCTGTGTTAGGTGTGTATATATTTAGGATAGTTAGGTCTTCTTATTGAATTGAACCCTTTACCATGAGGTAATGTCCTTCTTTGTCTTTTTTTGATCTTTGTTGGTTTTAAATCTATTTCGTCTGAAATTAGGATGGCAACATCTGCTTTTTTCTCTTTTCTATTTGATTTTCCTCCATTTCTTTATTTTGAGCCTATAGGTGTCATTACACATGAGATGCGTCTCTTGAAAACAGCATTTCATTGGATCTTGCTTTTTCATCCAGCTTGACACTCTATGCCTTTAAAGTGGGGCATTTAGCCAGTTTACATTCAAAATTAGTACGGATATGTGTGGATTTCATCCTGTCATTGTGTGTTGTTAGCTGGTTATTATGCTGGTGTTTTTGTGGTTGCTTTATACTGTTACTGGTCTGTGTATTTAAGTGTGTTTTTGTATTAGCTGGTAGTGGTCTTTCCTTTCTATACTTAGTGTCCAATTACTCACTCAACATTTACTTATTTGAAAAGGAACTTATTTCTCCTTTACTGAGGAAGTTAGTTCAGCCAGATATGCAATCTTTGATAAAGACTTTTTGTTTCTTTAAAAATGTTGAATATAAGCTTCCAATCTTTCCTAGCTTATAAGGTTTTAACTGAGAGGTCTGCTGTTAGCCTCATGGGATTCCCTTTGTAGGTGACCTACCCTTTTTCTCTGGCTGCCTTTAACATTTTTTTTTTTTTATATTTTGACCTTGGAAAATTGGATGATTATGTGTTTTGTGGATGACCTTCTTGTGTAGAATCTTGCAGGGATTCTCTGTATTTCCTGAATTTGACTATTGGCCTCTCTAGCAAAGTTGGAAGTTTTCATGGACAATAACTTGAACGATGTTTTTCAAATTGCTTGCTTTCCCCCTCTCCCCTTCAGAGATGCCAGTGATTCATAGATTTGTCCTCTTTACATAATCCCACATTTCTTGGAGTGTTTGTTGTTGTTTTTTTTTAAATAATCTTCTTCATTATTTTTTCTTTTTGTCTTACTGTCATATTGCAGATAAACAGTCTTCAAGTTCTGAGATTCTTTCCTCGGCTTGTTCTATTCTGCTGTTAGTACTTGTGATTGCATTGTAAAATTCTTTTATTTTGTTTTTCAGCTCTGTCAGATATATTAGGGTATTTTTGTATCAGCTGTTCCCTCCTTTAGCTCCTGTATTGTTTTATAGTGATTCTTGATTTCCTTGGATTGGGTTTTGTCTTTCTCCTGAATCTCAATGATCATTTGTGTTTATATTCTGAATTCTATTTCTGCCATTTCAGCTAACTCAGCCTGGTTAAGAACTCTTGTTGGAGCACTGGTGTGGTCATTTGTAGGAGAAGTGGTGTGGTCATTTGTAGGACATATGACACCCTGGCCATTTGAGTTACCAGAGGTTTTGCATTGGTTTTTTCTCATCTCTGCATGTGGGTGTTCATTTAACTGCAGTGTAGATTAAGTACAGTCAATAGATGCCTTTTCTAAATGCTCTCACAGGGTCGAGGTTTTCTGCAGCGTTTTTATTTGAAGCTGACTTCTTGTTTTTGGTTTCACGTGGGGTTTTTAGCAAGATATTTTTGGTGCTGAGGCTTTGAGGTATGATCCAGTGGGTGGTGCTTAGGTGTATTTGTCAGTTGGTAGATCCTTGCTCAGTTGTGTGGCTCCCCCATGTTTCCTCTCAGTTGCACTTGTTCCCTCTCAGTGCTCTGAGAGTGTGGGCTTTTCTCCCCCTTGAGTTCTGGCTGTAGATTGCCGCTTGGCACTCTTGGGCTGCCCACTGCAGCTCTGGGGAAATCTCAGTGTTTATGTTACTTCCCCAACTTGGAGATAGCAGAGGAAGAGAACTTAGTAGTGGTGGGGCCAAAGGTCTTTTGCATGTCTCCTGGGGACTCCACCCCAGAGAGATGCATGTCAGCAGTCGCTCAGTGTAATCAGCCCTAGATGGAGGGTCTGTGCTATGGGCCCAAGCTGGAGGTTCCCTGTCTGGTAATGATTGGGGTTGGAAGGGATCCATGGGAGATGGAGTGACCTCCTCTTCTTGGGTTGAGACTGCAGCTTGTTGGAGGTATGGAAAAGGCACTTAGGGTCTTTGCTCTTTTGTTTGTTGGAGGGTAGCAAGGGCAGTTCCACTGCAGAGTCAGTGGGAGAGAGGCTTTCAGTTACCCCTGGGGGCTCTGTCCAGGAAGTTACCGAGCTGCTCTTGGCTCAATAGCTCTAGTGGGGGGTGGCTAGAGGACCCAGTGAGGAGATATGGGAAGAGGCATCCACATAATCTGGCCACATTTTTTTTTTTTTTTTTTTGGAGACAGAGTCTCATTCTGTCACCCCGGTTGGAGTGCAATGGCGTGATCTCGGCTCACTGAAACTTCCGCCTTCCAGGTTCAAGCAATTCTCTTGCCTCAGCCTCCCGAGTAGCTGGGATTATAGGTGCATGCCACCATGCCTGGCCAATGTTTGTATTTTTAGTAGAGATGGGGTTTCACCACATTGGCCAGACTGGTCTTGAACTCCTGACCTCAGGTGATCTGCCTGCCTGGGCCGCCCAGTCTGGCCACTTTTTATTTATTTATTTTATTTTATTTTATTTATTATTTATTTTTGAGGTGGAATCTCACTCTCTTGCCCAGGCTGAAGTGAAATGGCGCAATCTTGGCTCACTGCAACCTCCGCCTCCCAGGTTCAAGCAGTTTTCCTGCCTCAGTCTCCCAAGTAGCTGGGATTACAGGCGCCCGCTGCCAAGTCTGGCTGATTTTTTGTATTTTTAGTAGAGATGGGGTTTCACCTTGTTCTCCAGGCTGGTCTTGAACTCCTGAGCTCAGGCAATTCACCCATCTAGGCCTCCCAAAGTGCTAGGATTACAGGCATAAGCCACCATGCCCGGCCCAGTTTGGCCACTTTTTAATAGGGCTGCTCTGGTATGTTGGGGGTCTGCTTCAGTTCCTAGTCACCATGGGCTTTCCAGGACCTGGAGGGATCAACAGTGAAGCCTGTGAAACAGCAAACATGGCTGCCTGCCCCTCTCTCTGGGAGCTCTGTCCCAGGAAGTTATGGCCCCATTGCCAACTCAAATGCGCCTGTAGGAGGTAGCTGGAGATCCAGGTTGGGAGGCCACACAGTGGAGAGGAACTGCATCAGGGACCCGCTTCAAAAGCAGTCTGGCCATGTTTTTGTATAGCAGCTGTGCTGTGCCCAGGGGTCTGCTTCAGCCCTTGGTCACCTATGTCTCTCCAAAACCCAAAGGGCAGGACAGCTAAGTCACCAAAACAGCAAGGTTGGTAGCCCACCCCTCCGTCTGGGAGCTGTCTCAGGGAGTTTTGAAAACTCTGTTGGCCAGTGAACACCATTGAGGGTGGCTGCAGATCCTGGTTTGGGAGGTCCCACCCAGTGAGGAGGAACAGGATCAGGGACCTTTTTTAAAAAGCAGTCTAGTCACGTTTTCATAGAGCAGTCGTGCTGTTCTGAGGTCCACTTCAGCCCCTGGTTACCTAGGTCTTTCCAAAGCCTGAAGGCTGAAAAAGCTAAGTCTGCCAAACAGCCGACAGGGCACCCCCTACCCCCATCCCCCAACCCTAGGAGCTCCAGCTCAGTGAGGTGCAATTGTTGCTACCAGTGGCTGGCTGGAGTTCCACATCAGCAGGTCTTATCCTGAGGTGTTGTGGGAGTGGGGCCTGCAAACGGATGCTACTCATTCCCCTGGATTCAGCCTTTTCCTAAGAGTGTATATGAGGGTCTAACCTCCTGCTTTGCCAGAGTTTCAGCTGCTTTTTCCAGGAAGTTCAGAAAGCCCAAGTATCTAAGCTCCTGCATCTCTGCATGTGCCCGAGTGGCTGCTCTGCCAAGCCTCCACTTAGCTCTCTGTGTTAGACTAAAAGCCATGGTGGAGTGGGTTCACATGGGGATCTCCTGACTCGAGGGTTGCAGATATCCACAGGAGACACGTGGGTTCCCAGAGCCACACATTCACTCACTGCTTCCCTGAGTGGGGGAGGTTACCCTGGCTTTGTGTTGCTCCCCGGTGGACTGTCATTCTGCCTTGTTTTTCTCTGTTCTCCGTGGGTCGAGTTGTTTTCTTGATTAGTCCCAATGTGAGCACCTGGTTGTTTCAGTTGAAGATGTTGTATTTACTCACCACTTTCATTTTTCTCCACGACAGCCAGGCACGCTAGCTGCTTCTAGTGAGCCAACTTTTGATTTTTTTCTATACTAAGTTTCTAATAATTGGATTAACTTCCCACAGGCTACATATTGTGCTGGTTGTGAAGAATCAAAGTCTTGGGCTTTGTGTGAACATTTTGCAGCATCTGTTACTGGCTATTCAAAGGTCTTGCCTTTGCCACAGAAAGAACCCAAGCCAAGAAGAATCTTGAGTGTTTTCGTCTACACTGTGTTCATCTCAAAGCATTTAAGAATCCAGGGAAGGGACTCTGGAAAGATTGTGAGATGGGCCTGGCAGCTTTACCTGTATTACTTTGCCTTTTTTTGGAAAATCTGAAGGCAGTGGGAATCTGGCAGTCCTCCTGGGGCTTGTGGGCAAATGTCAGTGTGTTTAGTGTGATGGTGCATGTTAGAGCTCCACCCCCTGTCAGCTGTACCATCCAGATTTTGTGAAACAGATATTGCCTGTGAGTTAGTTGGGAATCACTGCACGCACACTGGAGGAATAGAGATCAGTGACTGAAGGGTATCTTGGCAAAAAAAAAAAAAAATCATCTCTATTTCATGAGGGATGCTGGAATGCATTCTCTGTAAGCATTTTTTTTTTTTTTTTTTTGAAATAGAGTCATGCTCTGTAGCTCAAGCTGGAGTGCAGTGGTGCGATCTCAGCTCACTACAACCTCTGCCTCTTGGGTTCAGGCGATTCTCCTGCCCCAGCCTCCCGAGTAGCTGGGATTACAGGTGTGTACCACCACACCTGGCTAATTTTTGTACTTTTACTAGAGACAGGGTTTCACCATGTTGGCCAGGCTGGTCTCGAACTCCTGACCTCAAGGGATCCGCACCCCACCCCCACCCCACCCCCGCCTTGGCATCCCAAAGTGCTGGGATTACAGGCATGAGCCACTGTGTCCAGCCCTCTGTAAGCATTTTATATAATATCTTATTTTTAATATCCTCTTAGACCTTGCCTCTTTCCCAAATGTAACTACAATTTTCAGTTGGGTGTGATTCTGAAGTATAGCAGGACACAGTTTTTTACATTTGTAGGCCTCTTTGTTTGTTTCTGTTTTGTTTGTTTTGGGGGAAATCAGCTTCTACAGAAATATTATCACATTTTTTCTTACAGCATTAGCTAATTCTAAAATGGATAAACTTTACAAAAATTTTTAAAATGATGAGTTGAAGTTGCCTCTGCATATTTGATAATGTATAATTCTAAGAAATATCTTACCATGAGAATCAGAAAACCTGGATTCTGTTCATGACTTTGGTCTTAACTAAATGCTTGACTTGCTTTAATCTAATCTCAGCTACTTCAGAATGCTGAAACTTATTATATGAAAACTGTATTTTACTGATCCTATGAAATAGTATGAAAGTGTTAAACAGTTAATAAAGAAGGTAAACTGTGTGTGTTGGTGTGGGGGTGAAATGGAGAACAAGTGTTTTAATGAGGACTAGACTTGGGTTTAAACACTTCTGCCACTTTAAAAAAAAGAACATTGGAGAGAGATGAGATTATTTCTAAAACATCATTGAAGCTGTAATTTTCTAGGATTTTTAGGTTTCCTCAAAGTAACGGGTAGGGGCAAAATAAATGGTGATATTAAAAGACATTGTAATGATATGCACAAATAGGCAAACCATGTTTTCTGGATAGCATCAATTATTTCACCCTTCAAGAAATTAAGCAGAAAACAGACAGGATGTAATACACAAAAAAAGATGTACGTCCACCTTGACACTCTGACCCTGAATATCTCCAGTGATTTGGGGATGATATTTATCCATAAGCTTAACTTCTCACGTGTGTAATAGGTTTCACTATAGATGTTCAGTTCCCTAAAACTCCCTGATACTGGAATTCTTAAATGCTAGAATCAAAGCTGGAGATCAGCTGGTCTAGTCATCTCCAATTACAGATGAGGAAGCGATTTACTCACTTTTCATCGCATTCAACCTTTAGAAAACTAAAGGTAGCAAAAGCTCAGTTAAACATGTATCTTATGAGACTGAAAATCCCATCATCTATGGTGAAAAAAAAAAAAAAGAAAACTAACAAGTTGACCTTAGACTATGACAACTAGAGAATAGCTTACACTTTTTTTGAGATAGAGTCTCACTCTGTTGCCCAGGCTGGAGTGCAGTGGCATGATCTCGGCTCACTGCAACCTCCACCTCCCCAGTTCAAGTGATTCTCCTGCCTCAGCCTCCCAAGTAGCTGGGACTACAGGTGCATGCCACTACGCCTGGCTAATTTTTATATTTTAATAGAGATGAGGTTTCACCATGTTGGCCAGGATGGTGGCCATCTTGATCTCTTGACCTCGTGATCCACCTGCCTTGGCATCCCAAAGTGCTGGGATTACAGGCATGAGCCACCGTGCCCAGTCAATTGAGGATTTTTAAATCATTTTAAATTTAAGGGATCAAGTAAATTCCATTGTCACTGCTATATGTTTAGTAGCTTGTCCTTCTATAATACATTTTTCATAATTTGCATATGTATGTTTTGATGGAATTTGATGGAAAAGCTAGGAGAGCCAAGTAACGCTGACTTCATTTGGTAAGTATTTTCTTTATTTTTGCATATTCTTTTCTTTTCTTTTTTTTTTTTTTTTTTTTTTTTTGAGACACGGTCTCACTCTGTTGCCCAGGCTAGAGTGCAGTGGTGCAATCTTGGCTCACTGAAACCTGCCTCCCGGGTTCAAACAGTTCTCCTGCCTCAGCCTCCCAAGTAGCTGGGACTACAAGTGCATGCCACCACGCCTGGCTAATTTTTTTGTATTTTAGTAGAGACACGGTTTCACCTTGTTGCCTAGGCTGGTTGCGAACTCCTGTGCTCAGGCAATCTGCCCACCTCGGCCTCCCAAAGTGCTAGGATTACAGGTGTGAGCCACTGCACCCAACCTATTTTTGCATATTCTTAAGGCAGGACAATAACACTGTTATCTTCAGCCAACCGAGTACCATGTGAGAGGAGAGTGAAACACGCTGGCAGAAACAGCACATGATAATGGGCAGTTGGAGCTCCAATTCATTTCCTAACAAGAGCTTTAAGATAAAAGACATGTGGCCGGGCGCGGTGGCTCAAGCCTGTAATCCCAGCACTTTGGGAGGCCGAGACGGGCGGATCACGAGGTCAGGAGATCGAGACCATCCTGGCTAACCCGGTGAAACCCCGTCTCTACTAAAAATACAAAAAACTAGCCGGGCGAGGTGACGGGCGCCTGTAGTCCCAGCTACTCGGGAGGCTGAGGCAGGAGAATGGTCTAAACCCGGGAGGCGGAGCTTGCAGTGAGCTGAGATGCGGCCACTGCACTCCAGCCTGGGTGACAGAGCCAGACTCTGTCTCAAAAAAAAAAAAAAAAAAAAAAAAAAAGATAAAAGACATGTATATGTATGCCATTTCATTTCAAGTACGGTGCATTCACAACTGGGGGAGAAGTCTGCAGTAATCCCTGTTACCTTCAATACAGTTGAACTCCTAGTTTACTAGAAGCTTGGATTAGGGATCCTCATTCTAATAAAAAATTGAATTGAGGATGACAGCTCACCAAGATTACAAACAGCAGTGGTTTCTTGTTTGGAAGGCAGGTGATGTGAGTTCTGGGAGCGCCACTGGGAAAAAATCTATTCTTTTTCAGACACACTACCATCGTTCTATGAACAGTACCATATCTAAATGGACAAGTCACCATATCTCTGTATTAAACATACTGACTTTGGAGCCTAACTGCCTGAGTTTGAATCTAGGCCATATTGATGAATATGGCCTATGTGGCACCGTACAAGCTGATCATCTTCCTTAAGTCTTGGTCTCCTCATCTGTAAAATGTGGATCATACCAGTACTTGTGCGATTTTAGAGAATTCAGTGAGGTAATCCTTGTGAAGTGCTTAGCCCAGTGTGTGGTATCTTAAGCATTCAATAAATATTCACTATTATTCATAAACCACATAATTTAGGAGTGTAGGGTAATGCAGCCTATGAAGATTTGACCCCAGTGTGATGAAGGATGCTCTACCTGTCAGACTAGAATTACCTGGAGATTGGGGTTGTATCAAAAGATAGAACATGTCACAAAGCTGAAAAGATATGGTCCTCTCCTTCCTAATTTATCTTTACCCCTATAACTGACAAATGGACATTTTATTTTCCATAGCTATATTTATAGACATTTAAACAAACTGATATATAATACATTTTACATGTGCATTTGTTTGAGTTCTTCCTTAGTGAGTCACTGATCTCTCTTATATTTATGTCTCATAATTATTCCTACCCAACACAAACTCAGTTGGAAGCCCTGAAGTTTTCTTGCTCCCAAACCCTCCAAAAAGAAATGCAAAACCCAAATGTGAAATTTTTCAAACTAAATTTTCTGGTGATAAAGGAGAACTTTACAGGATAGTGTGTTCAGTTCAACGTAGCAACACTGAGCACCTTCTGGATTGTAAGAAGCAGCTAAATGGTGGAGAGAGATGCAGAAGAGTAAGCATAAATGCATTTTGCTCCTAGTAGATGGCCATCTGGTAACTGAGATCAGACCCATGTAAATGTAATACATGGCAGCATATAAAGGCCAATAAGGAGAGATTCAAAGAATCACATGTGATATGAAGGAGAGAGGCATTCCATTCAGCAGAGGGATGTGAAAAGGTTCAATGAAAGAAGGGATATTGGCCAGGCACAGTGGCTCATGCCTGTAATCCCAGCACTTTGGGAGGCTGAAGCGGGCAGATCAGTTGAGACCAGAAGTTCAAGACCAGCCTGGCCAACATGGTAAAACCCGTCTCTACTAAAAATACAAAAATTACCTGGGCATGGTGGCATGTGCCTGTAGTCCCAGCTACTCTGGGAACTGAGGCAGGAGAATCGCTTGAACCCGGGAGGCAGAGGTTGCAGTGAGCCAACATCGTGCCACTGCACTCCAGCCTGGAGACAGAGCGAGATCCCGTCTCAAAAAAAAGAAGGGATATTTGAGTCCAGCCTTGAAGTATATGAATGAATTGTGATCAACTGAAAGAAGAGGAAATGGATAAATATTATCTATCCCTGCCTTTAGAAAATGCGATCTATTAGCACAGACAGCTGTGAGCATTGACGACGATGATACAATGCCAGGGAATCCGGGGCGTCATGGAAGAAAGAACAAAGGCTGACTGCTAGTTGATGGGCATGGTCAGGAGTGGCATCCCTTGGAAGAAAACTGTGGAGCAGAATGTTAAAAGATGAGAAGGAATACGTGCCCTCTGCCCTCCTCACCAGTGCCAGCTTGTCTGCTTAGCAGTGGATATAGCATTTGCAAAGACATGGAGGTATGAGAGAGGTCGCATCTCTGAGAGGGAGCTGCTAGTAAATTTCCCTGGACTACTGCAACAAGTTCTAGCCACGGCACAAATAGTAATGGCCTGCCCTAGGAATGGCAGTAGAACTAGAGTGGAGGGTACATATTGGATACACTGGGCACAGACAATTGTGTGTTTGTATAAGAAGGATGTCATGGACATTATCTAGTGAAGGATAGTACTCCGATTGGCTCCTAAAAAGATGAACAGGAGACCTCTGCTTAAATTACTTTGCCCTTTCTTTCTTATGCAAAATAGAGATCCAGGTATCAGGGCCAATGTAGGTTACTTTTATACTCAAAAATAAACCAGCAGTGTAAGTGGTAAGGGTAACCTACAGCAGAAAAGTCACTGTCTGCACACAACCCCAATCAAATGCACTGAAATTTCTTTTTTTTTTTTTTTTTTTTTTTTTTGAGAAGGAGTGTTGTTCTGTCGCCCAGGCTGGAGTGCAGTGGTGCCATCTCGGCTCACTGCAAGCTCCGCCTCCCAGGTTCACGCCCAGCTAATTTTTTGTATTTTTAGTAGAGACAGGGTTTCACCGTGTTAGCCAGGATGGTCTCGATCTCCTGACCTTGTGATCCTCCCGCCTCGGCCTCCCAAAGTGCTGGGATTACAGACGTGAGCCACCGCGCCCCAGCCAAATGCACCCAAATTTCTTATCTCACCGGCTCTGTATGACTAGAAACATCAAGAACACAGAATAAAGATATAATTAGGAGAAGAAAAATGGAACAGAGTGCTAGATAGATGAGAACTTCTATCACTTACTAACACAAAAGTAACTTATATTTAAACAATAAAAGCTTTCGATGTGATATTAAAAATTCTGTGACATATGACAGAATAGAAATATTTTTATGTCAATTTTACATGACTTCCCCTTAACCTCCTATTTAATTCCCTTAGCTAATTCTACAAGTTAACCTGAAAGGTTCAGGGAATCCAGGAAAGAGAGGGAAGCTCATTCAGCTCAGGATGCACCATAATGTCTCGGCAGCATATTTAAATTATATGTTTAGGCTGACAGGCAAACGTATTTCAGGGCAGAATCCTTAGAAAGCAGGAGACAGTTTCCTTCAGCTCCACGTCATCGTTTGATGTAGATTGCCTATTATATTCTTGAGGTATTATGAAAAATGGATTTGAAGATATTTTCTTGACAGTGGGTAGACGAATGGAATCCAGTGACTGTATTTAAAATGTGCAGGGGTTTGTTATAACATGGTAATAGAAATATCAATTGCACTGACAGGTTAAAAATAATCTGTCAATGAATGATAATGAAGTTATTTAAATGTCGACTCACTCGCAAACATTTTCCAAACCCTAAATTATTCTCACTGCTTTAACCTCATGCATCCTAAGTTATTAAGGAACAGAGTCTGTGATGCAGCCAATGGCCCTTGGCTTTCAGAGCTATTTTTATGCCGCCAAATGCACTAGGAGCAATGAAAGTGGCTGCTCTTAATGATCTTAGGAAAGAAACAAAACACAGACGCAGCAGCTGCTTGATTTAGAGGTGAACACTGTTCCGCTTTCAGGACATCTCATTGGCAGTGATTTGAGTAATGCCCTGATGCTTCCTGTGCCCAAGCTTCCCTCTATAGCCTGAGTCTTTGCTTTGTGACCTTGGCAGGATGGCTCTGTGTGTCTGAAACAAGGAATCTTCCCTCTGTGGGGTTTTGGATAGGGAAGGAGATGGTCAGGATATTTGTTGCTTTCTAAAGCCTTACTGAAGGAGCAGTTTGGCTCATCCTTGGTTCAGTATGTGCCCGTTAGGCATTCATTCACCCTTCATGCGGAGAAGGCACCTGATTGTGCCAGCACTGTCCTGGGGACTGGGGATCTGGCGGTGAACAAAGGTATGTTGACTGCTTTCAGGGCACTTAGAGTAATCAGGAAATGGGTGCCAGACAGAGATTTTCTGATTAAAAGGAAGAGAGGGGAACTCCTGGTTTCTGGTCCAGCATGTAAGAAGTTCACAGTCTGTCCATTTTCCTAGCAATTAAAAACTGTAGAAACTGAACAATTGACAACTCTGTTCAGATCATCCTACAAGTGAAGTCACGGGACAAATGCTGTCCCCCGAATTGGAAAGACCAACAGGCAGTCACAGAAAATCACAATTTACCTGAGCAGAAACTCACAAGCAGAAACTTCCACAGGAACCAGTGCCAAGTTACAAAAACTTAAACAGTAGTTGATGGTTTGCTGGAGGCTCAGTGTGGATATGTCTGAGAGTTAAGAACTTCGCGGGGACCTAGTCAGAGGGGCCCTCATACTTTTGTGAGTTCTACCTCCAGGAGCTTTTCCAGCTCCCCACAGTGACAATTGGTGGGGGAACTTACCTTTCTACTTCCAGCAGGGAGGGGGCAAAAGTAACCATTTTGAAATACGCCAGAGCATTCTGTCTTAACAAGATCTGCTCTCAGGAGAAAGTAGTTAACAGAACCTCACCTGCTGGGGATCTGTCAGACCATAACTGACTAGGGGGAAGGGAAGTAAGCAACTGCAACTTCTTCTAGCTATTATGTTCCACCTAAGCAGGGAAGAAATCTGAGAAGCACTGGTAAAGTTCACATTCCAGGGGCAAAGGCTCCCCCAAAATCTGAGAGTTTATCATAGAACTAAAGAGTGTTTTGCCTGGCTGGGCGGGGTGGCTCACGCCTGTAATCCCAGCACTTTGGGAGGCCGAGGTGGGCAGATCACCTGAAATCAGGAGTTTGAAATCAGCCTGGCCAATATGGTGAAACCCTGTCTCTACTGAAAGTACAAAAATTAGCTGGACACGGTGGCGCATGCCTGTAATCCCAGCTACTCGGGAGGCTGAGGCTGGAGAATGACTTGAACCAGGGAGGCTGAGGTTGCAGTGAGCCGAGATCACGCCACTGCACTCCAGACAGGGCCTCCCTGTTCACCTCCCCGTATTACCACCACACAACTAAAGGCCTATTGACTGTGGTTCCTTTTACCTAGTACCTCATATCAGCTGTTCAGGCATTCTAAGAGGCGAACAATCCAGTTTCTAAAGATTAAACAAGCATCAGAACCAGAGTCATATATGATAGGAATGTTGGAATTAGAAAAACCGATAATTTTTATGAATGTGTGATCAACATGCTAAGGGCTTTAACAAGAAAAGCAAACAATATGGAAGAACAGATGGATAATGTCATCAGAGAGATGGAAATTCTAAGAAAAGATCAAGAAGAAATGCTAGGAATCAAAACTATGTAATAGAAATGAAGAATACCTTCTATGAGCTCATTAGTAGACTGGACATGACTGAGAAAAGAATCTCTGAAATTGACGATACCTCAACAGAAACTTACAAAACTTAAAAAAAGGCCATCAAAGTGCAAATACAGAACAACAACTGTGGGGCAACTACAAAAGTGTAATATATGTATAATGGAAATAACGGAAGGGAAAGAAAGAGAGAAAGAAACAAGCAATGTATGAAGCAATGATAACTGAGAATGTCTGCAAAATAATGTCCCAAACCTCAGATCTAGAAAACTCAGAGAACGCTAATCAGGATAAATGTCAAAAAACAAAACAACAACCACAAAAACCACCATAACCCCACCTAGGTATATCATACTCAAAATTCAGACAATCAAAGATTTTTTTTAAAAAACTGTTTTTAAGGCAGAAGGAGGAACACCTACCTGTAAAGAAGCAAAGATGAAAAACACATCTGACTTCTCAGATCTATACAGGCAAGAAGAGAGCGGGATGAAATATTTAAAGTGTTGAGAGGAAAAAATAATGGGAAACACCAAGAATTCTGTACCCTGCAAAATTATCTTTCAAAAGTGAAGGAGAGATAAAGACTTTTCTCAGACGGACAAAAGTTGAGGAAATTTGTTACTGGTAGACCTGCTTTGAAATAAATGTTAAAAGAAGTTCTTCAGAGAGAAGGAAAACAATATAGGACAGAAACTCAAATCTATGTAAGGAAAAAAAGAGCATCAGAATGAGTAAGTGAATGTACCACAAAAACCTTTATTCTTCTGAGTAATAATCTCACAGATACCACCTTGTTCAAAATAATAGCAACAATGTATTCAATTATGTATGCTCATACACACACACACACACACACACACACACATATACATAGGTATGCTTATGTACAGGTGAAATGAATGACATCAATAATACAAGGATTGGGGAGGAGAATTAGGAATATGTTGTTGTGACAGAGTGCTTGCACTACCCATGAAGTAGTGTGTTGTTAATAGAAGTGAACTTCATTAGTAGTAAATATGTATTGCAAACTCTACAGCAAGCACTAAAAAGAGTAAGAAAAGAAAAAAAAATAGGCTAAGAAAGGAGAGAAAATAGGCCGGGCGCGGTGGCTCAAGCCTGTAATCCCAGCACTTTGGGAGGCCGAGACGGGCGGATCACGAGGTCAGGAGATCGAGACCATCCTGGCTAACACGGTGAAACCCCGTCTCTACTAAAAAATACAAAAAACTAGCCGGGCGAGGTGGCGGGCGCCTGTAGTCCCAGCTACTCGGGAGGCTGAGGCAGGAGAATGGTCTAAACCCGGGAGGCGGAGCTTGCAGTGAGCTGAGATCCGGCCACTGCACCCCAGCCTGGGTGACAGAGCAAGACTCTGTCTCAAAAAAAAAAAAAAAAAAAAAGAAAGGAGAGAAAATAAATTCATACAGAATGCTCAAAACCACAAAAGGCAGAAAACATGTGAAAGATAATAGGAACAAAGAATAAAGGAAACAAAGAGAAAATAGTAAAAATGTGGTAGGTAATAATCCAACTATGTTAATAATCACTTTAAATGTCAGTGATCTAAATATACCAATTAAGACATAGATTGACGGAGTGGATCAGAAAAACAAGCCCTAAATATATGTTGTCTACAAGAAACCCACTTCAAATATAAAGATATATTCAAATTAAAAGTAAATGGACACAGAATGATAGACCACACTAACACTAATTAAAAGGTCTTTGGAGTCATTATATTAATTTTACACAGGGCAGATTTTAGAGCAAAGAAAATTATCAAGGTAAAGAGGGACATTACATAATGATAAAGGGGAGTCAATATGCCAAGAAGACATATAAGTCCTTAATATACACATGCCTAACATGAGTGTGTCCAAATACATGAGGCAAAAACTGATTAGAACTGCAAGCGTAAAGATGAATTCATTATTATAGTTGGAGACCTTAACATCGTGTTTCAAAAATGGACAGATCTACTAGGCAAAAATTATAAGGACATATTTGAACTCGACAACACCATCAACCAACAGGGTAAAATTGATATCTCTAGACAGTATCACCTGGCACCAATAGATCACCCATTCTTCTCAAGCTCACATGGAACATTTAATAAGACAGACCACTTTCTGAACCATAAAACACACCTTAACAAACTGAAACAAATAGAAATTATATGTCTGTTCTTCAACCAAAATGAAATTAAACTGGAAATCAATAAAAGAAATAGCTGAAAATTTTCAAAATAAGTGGAGATTAAACAACGTGTTTCTAAATATCACATAGATCAAAGAAAAAAATCTCAAGAGAAGTTAAACTATAATTTGAAGTAAAGGAAGATGAAAATATAACTTATTAAAGTTTGTGGGATGCTGTAAAAGCCATGCTTAGAGGGGAATTTACAATGTTGAAAGTATATATTTAAAAAGAAAAAATATAAAATCAATAATTTAAACTCCCACCTCAGAAAATTAGGGGAAAATGAGCAAATTAAATTTATAATAAGCAGAAGAAAAGAAATAATTAAAAAGAGCATAAATCAACAAAACTGAAAAGAGATAATCAACAAAACCAAAACCTGTTTTTTTGGGGAAAAAAAAACAAAAAACAGTAAAATGGATAAGCCTCGAGCCAGGCTAAGAAAAAAGAGAGGGGGCACAAATTACTAATGTCAGAAATGAAAGAGGAGAGAACACTACAGATGCTATGGATACTAAAAGGATAATAAAGAACTATTATAAACACTTCTCACAAATTTAATAACGTAGATGAAGTGGACCAATTTCTTGAAAGACACAATCTGTCAAAACTCATATAAGAAGATGTAGAAATCTGAATAGACTTGTAACTATTAAAGAAATTGAATCAATAATTAAAAATTTTCCAAAACATAAAGCACCAGGCACAATCAGTTCACTGGTGAATTCTCCCATACATTTGAGAAATAAATTATGCCAATTTTCTACAA
This sequence comes from Theropithecus gelada, assembly GCF_003255815.1. Taxonomy (NCBI): domain Eukaryota; kingdom Metazoa; phylum Chordata; class Mammalia; order Primates; family Cercopithecidae; genus Theropithecus; species Theropithecus gelada. Next base: position 103,504,894 of record NC_037677.1, on the reverse strand, counting down.
CCAGACAATGACATTAGGAGAAAAAAGCAAACTTACAGACAATTATCTCTCATGAACAAAGATGCAAAACCCCTCAATCCAATAGTGTTTGAAAAAAATTGTGCGTCATGACCAAGTGGGGTTTATCCAAGGTATGTAAAACTGGTTTAATATTCAAAAACCAATTAATGTAATTATCACATCAACAGGCTAAAAAAGATCACATAATATACCAATAGATGAGGGAAAATAACAAAACTTGATACCAATTCATGGTAAAAACTCTCAGCAACCTAGGAATAGAGGAAACTTTCTTTCTCTCTCTCTTTTTTTTTTTGACAAAGTCTCGCTCTGTCACCAGACTGGAGTGCAGTGGTGCAATCTCGGCTCACTGCAAACTCCACCTCCCAGATTCCAGTGATTCTCCTGCCTCAGCCTCATGAGTAGCTGGGACTACAGGCGCGCAACACCACTCCCAGCTAATGTTTGTATTTTCAGTAGAGACAGGGTTTCACCATGTTGACCAGGATGGTCTGAACCTCTTGACCTTGTGATCCGCCTGCCTTGGCCTCCCATAGTGCTGGGATTACAGGTGTGAGCCGCTGCACCCGGCCGAGGGAACTTTTTTAAATTGATGAGAAACACCTACAAAATACCTTCAGCTATCATCTTACTTAGTGGAGAGAAACTCAAAGTTTTTCTACTAAGATCAGAACAAGGCAAGAATATCTCCTCACCACTGTTTTTCAGCTGGAAGTCCTAGCTAATACAATAAGACAAGAAAAGGTAATAAAAGTTATACAGATTGAAAAGGAAGAAATAAAACTGTCTTTGTTGCAGAGACATAAGCATCTATGTATAAAATCTTAGAGAATCAACAACAATGAAAAAAACTAGTAAGTAATTGTAGCAAGATTATAGTTAATATAAAAAAGTAATATATACTAGTAATGAACAAGCAGAATTTGAAATTAAAAACACATTGCCATTTACATTAACACACCAAAAAAGAAAATAGACATAAATTTAACAACATATGCACATACGATCTGTATGAGGAAAACTATGTAACTCTGATAAAAGATATTAAAAAGCTAAGTAAATGAAAAGATATTCCATATCCATGGACAGAAAGACTAAATATTGCCAAGATGTCAGTTCTTTTAAACTTGATCTATAGATTCAACACAATCTCAATTAAAATGTAGCAAGTTATTTTGTGGATGTTAACAAATAATTGTAAAGTTTATATGGAGATGTAGGAGACCCAGAATAGTCAAATGAGTAGCAAGGGAAGGAAACAAAATTGGAGCACTCACTACCTGACTTCCAGACTTACTGTAAACCTGTAGTAATCAAGACAGTTTGTTATTGTGTGAAGGAATAGACAAATGGATCAATGAAACAGAGTAGAGAGCCCAGACATAGAACAATATAAATATAGTCAACTGATCTTTGACAAAAGACCAAAGCCCATACAATGAGGAAAAGAAAGTCTTTTCAACAAATGGTGCTGAAACAACTGGACACCTACAGGCAAAAATAAATAAATATAAATAAAAGGAAGTTGGAACACAGACCTTACAGCCCTCACAAAAATTAATTCAAAATGTATCACAGATTTAAATGTAAATTGCAGAACTATGAAACGCCTAAAGATAACTAGAAGAAAACCTACATGACCTTGGATATGGTGATGACTTTTTACATACAAGACCAAAGTCACAATCTATGGAAAAAAATGGATAATCCAGACTTCATTAAATTTTAAAACTCTGAGAATGACAATACCAATAAATGAGAAGACAAGCCACAGACTGGGAAAAAATTATAAAAGACCTATCTGATGAAGTCCTGTCATATAAAATATACAAAGAGGGCCAGGCGTGGTGGCTCACACCTGTAATCCCAGCACTTTGGGAGGCCAAGGCAGGTAGATCACGAGGTCAGGAGATCGAGATCATCCTAGCTAACACGGTGAAACCCCTTCTCTACTAAAAATACAAAAAAAATTAGCCAGGCATGGTGGTGGGCGCCTCTAGTCCCAGCTACTCGGGAGGCTGAGGCAGGAGAATGGCGTGAACATGGGAGGCGGAGCTTGCAGTGAGCCAAGATCGCGCCACTGTACTCCAGCCTGGGCGACAGAGCAAGACTCCGTCTCAAAAATATATATATATTTTTGAGCACACACACACACAAAGACATACACAAAGACATATACAAAGACATACAGCAAATGGCATTGGAGAAACTGGACATTCACTTGCAAAAGAATGAAATTGTATCCTTATTTTATATCATACATGAAAATCAATTAAAATTGATTAAAAACTTAAACATAAGACCTGAAACCATGAAACTCCTAGAAGAAAACATGGAAGAAAAGCTACTCATTATTGGTCTTAGAAATGATTTTATTTTAATTTGACACCAAAAGCACAGACACCAAAAGCAAAATGTGGGAATATATTAATCAAAAACGTTTCTGCACAGCAGAGGAAACAATCATCACAGTATATAAGAAACTTATACAAGTAAATAGCAAAATTAAACAAAAAACCTGATTAAAAATGGGCAAAGGACCTGAATGGCATACAGAGCTGGCATACAAAAAGTCAATAGTATATGAAAAGATGTTCAACATCACTAATCATCAGGGAAATGCAATTTAAAACCACAATGAAATATCACCTTACAACGGTTAGGATGGTTTTTATCAAAATGTCAAAAGATAAGAAGTAATGTGGAGAAAAGGGAACCCTTGTACACTTTTGGTGGGAATGTAAATAGGTAGCCACTATGGAAAACAATATGGTGGTTCCTAAGAAATTAAACATGCTCCATATAGATCCAGCAATTTTATTCCTGGATGCATGTCCAAAGGAAGTAAAATCACTATCTTGAGATAGCTGTACTTCTGTGTTTATTGCAGCATTATTCACAATAGCCAAGTTATGGAAACACTAGGTGTTTGAGAAATCAATGGATAAAGAAAATGTATTATATATACAGTGGAATATGATTCAACCTTAAAAAAAGGAAATCCTGGCCGGGCGCAGTGGCTTACACCTGTAATCCCAGCACTTTGGGAGGCCGAGGTGGGCAGATCATGAGGTCAGGAGATGGAGACCATCCTGGCTAACGGTGAAATCTTGTCTCTACTAAAATACAAAAACAACTAGCTGGGGTGGTGGTGGATGCCTGTAGTCCCAGCTACTTGGGAGGCTGAGGTGGGAGAATGGCATGAACCTGCGGGGCGGAGCTTACAGTGAGCCAAGATCACGCCACTGCACTCCAGCCTGGGCAACAGAGCAAGACTCCGTCTCAAAAAAAAAAAAAAAAAGGAAATCCTGCCTTTTACCACAACATGAATTAACGTGGAAAACATTATGCTAAGTGAAATAAGCCAGACATAGGAAGACAAATGATGCATGATCTCACTTACATGTGGAATCTATAAAAGAGCCAGACTCATAGTGACAGAGAGTAGAGTGGTGCTTACTAGTGGCTGGGGGTTGGGAGAAAGTGGAAATATGAGTCAAAGCATAAAAACTTTTCATTATTGGATGAATAAGTTCAGGATACTTCATTTACAACATGGTAACTCTAGTTAATGCAATGCATATTTGAAATACGCTGCTAGAGAACTCAAGTGTTCTCACTGCATATACAGACAGACAGTTAATGTTTGATGTAATAGACATATAATTAAGTAGATTGTGGTAATTATTTCAAAATGTATACCTATATGAAAACATTATGTTGTATACCTTAAATACAATTACATTTGTCAATCATATTGGTAAATTGGGGAAATACACACACACACACGCACACAGGCACATAACTCTTAAAACTCAACAGTAAGGGCCAGGCGCAGTGGCTCATGCCTGTGATCCCAGCACTTTGGAAGGCCAAGATGGGCAGATCACCTGAGATCAGGAGTTCGAGACCAGCCTGGCCTACATGGTGAAACCCCGTCTCTACTTAAACTACAGAATAATCCCTGGGCATGGTGACACATTCCTGTAATCCCAGCTACTCAGGAAGCAGAGGCAGGAGAATCGCTTGAAACTGGGAGGCAGAGGTTGCAGTGAGCTGAGATCACACCATCGCACTCCAGCCTGGGAAACAAGAGCAAAACTCCATCTCAAAAACAAAACAAAACAAAACTTAATGTTAAGAAATTTATATTTAAAGCCATTTTTAAAAAATGACAAAGAGCCTGAACAGACATCTCATGAAAGAATAGGCCAGATACGATGGCTCACGCCTATAATTCCAGCACTTTGGGAGGCCGAGGTGGGCAGATCACCTGAAGTCAGAAGCTCGAGACCAGCCTGGCCAACATGGCGAAACCCTGTCTTTACTAAAAATACAAAAATTAGCTGGGCCTGGTGGTGCACAAGGGTACTCCCAGCTACTCGGGAGCCTGAGGTAGGAGAATCACTTGAACCTGGGAAGTGGCGGTTGCAGTGAGCCAAGGTCATGCCATTGCATTCCAACCTGGGTGACAAGGTGAGACTGTCTCAAAAAACAAAAATAAATTAATAAAATAACATATACAGATGTCCAGTAAGCATATAAAATATGTTAAACCTCATATGTCTTTAGGGAATTACAGATTTAAAAAAAATGATACACTGCTATACACCTATTAAAATGGGCAAAATCTAAAACACTGAGAACACCAAATACCAAGAAGGATGTGAAGCAACAGGAACTCTGATTCATTGCTGGTCAGAATGCAAAATGATACAGTCACTTTGGGAGACAGTTTGGCAGTTTCTTATAGGACAAATACACTCAATATACAATCCAGGAATCACATACCTTGTTATTTACACAAAGGAGTTGAAAACATGTTTACACAAAATTCTGTACATGGATGTTTATAGAAGTTTTATTTATAATTATCGGAACTTGGAAGCAACTGAGATTTACTGAGATCAGTAGGTGACTGGAAACTGTGGTGTACCCAGACAATGGGACATTATTTAGCACTTAGAAAAAAAGCTATGAAGCCATGAAAAGGCATGGAGGAATCTGAGATGTATATCACTAAATGAAAGAAGCCAGTCTGAACAGGCTAGATGCTGCATCATTTCAACTACAGACATACCTCAGATACTGTGGATTTGATTCCAGACAACTACAATAAACCGAATATCACAATAAAGCAAGTGAATGAAATTTTGGTTTCTCAGTGTATATAAAAGTTATGTTTATACTATACTACAGTCTATTAAGTGTATAATAACATTATGTCTAGAAAAACAATGTGTGTATATGTATATGTACATATGGGGTTTTACCACGTTGGCCAGGCTGGTCTGAAACTCCTGACCTCAAGTGATCCACCCTCCTCACCCTCCCAAAGTGCTGGCATTACAGGCATGAGCCACTGCGCCTGACCACCAATGTACATATCTTAATCAAAAATATTTTATGGCTGGGCGTGGTGGCTCATGCCTGTAATCCCAGCACTTTTGGAGGCCAAGGCAGGCGGATCACGAGGTCAAGAGATCAAGACCATCCTGGCTACATGGTGAAACCCTGTCTCTACTGAAAAATACAAAAAAACTAGCTGGGTGAGGAGGCAGGCGCCTGTAGTCCCAGCTACTCGGGAAGCTGAGGCAGGAGAATGGCGTAAACCCGGGAGGTGGAGCTTGCAGTGAGCTGAGATCCGGCCACTGCACTCCAGCCCTGGCGACAGAGTGAGACTCCGTCTCAAAAAAAAAAAAAAAAAAAAATAGCGGGGCATGGTGGCGTGCGCCTGTAGTCCCAACTACTTTGGAGGCTGAGGTAGGGAAATCGCTTGAACCTGGAAGGTGAAGGTTGCAGTGAGCCGAGATCATGCCACTGCACTCCAGCCTGGGGACAGAGCAAGACTCCGTCCAAAAAATATATATATATATATAACTAAAAAAATGTGAATAATTAGCTGAGCCTTCAGTTAATTATAATCTTTTTGCTGGTGGAGGGTCTTGCCTTGATGTTGGTGGCTGCTGACTAATCACAGTAATGTTTGCTGAAGATTAAGGAGGGGGGGCTCTGGCAATTTCTTAAAATAAGAAAACAATACAGAGTCCTACATGAATTGACTCTTCCTTTCATGAAAAATTTCTCTGTGGCATGCAATACTGTTTTGATATCATTGTACACATGGTAGGACTTCTTTGAAAATTGGAGTTCATTCTCTCACATCCTGTCATTACTTTATCAACTAAGTTTATTTAATATTCTAAACTCTTTGTTATCATTTCAACAATGTTTACACCACATTCACCAGGAATAGATTCCATCTTAGGAAACCACATTCTTTGCTTATCCGTAAGAAGCCACTCCTGATTGGTTCAAGTTTGATTGTGAGATTACAGCAATTCACTCACATCTTCAAGCTCCTCTTCTAATTCTTTTGTTATGGTCACCACATGTCCAGTTACTTTCTCCACTTAAGTCTCAAACCCCTCAAAGTCATCCACAAGTATTGGAATTAACTTCTTCCAAATTCCTGTGAATGTTGGTATTTTCATCTCCTCCCATAAATCATGAATGTTCTTAATGGCTTCTAGAACGGTGAATCCCTTCCAAAAGATTTTCAGTTATTTTGCCCCCAGATCTGTCAGATGAATCTCTATCTATGGAATTTGTGGGCTTACAAAGTGTATTTCTTAAATAATAATACTTAAAAATTAAAATGGCTCCTTGATCCATGGACTACAGAATAGATGTTGTGTTAGCAGGCATGAAAGCAATATCCGTTTCCTTGTACATCTCCATCAGAGTTCATGGATGACTAGGTACATTATCAGTGAACAGTAATACTTTGAAAGGAATCTTTTTATCCGAGCAATAGATCTCAATAATGGGCTTAAAATATCCAGTAAGCCATGCTGTAAACAGATGTGCTGTCATTCAGACTTCATTGTTGCATGTATAGAGCATAAGGAGAATAGACTTAGGATAATTCTTATGGACTCCATGATTTTCAGAAAGATAAAAGAGCATTGACTTCAACTGAAAGTCACCAATTGCATTAGCCCCCAACAAGAAAGTCAGCTTGTCCCTCAAAACTCTGAAGCCAGCATTGATTACTTTTCTCTAGCTTTGAAATTCTATATGGAATCATCTTTTGGTTGAATGTTGTTTCCTCTACATTGAGCATCTGTGGTTTACTGTAGCCACCTTCATCAATGATCTTAGCTAGATTTTCTGTATACAGTGTCTGTATCAGCACTTGCTGCTTCACTTTGCACTTACACGTTATAGAGAAGACTTTTTTCCTTAAACCTCAGTGAACCAAATTCTGCTAGCTTGAAACTTTTCTTCCACAGCTTCTTCAGCTGTTGGCCTTCATAGAGTTGAGGACAATTATGGCCTTGCTCTGGATTATGTTTTGGCTTAAGGAAATGTTGTAGCTGGTTTGATCTTCTAGCCAGACCACTAAAACTTTCTCTATATCAACAATAAACCTCTTTGACTTTCTTATTCTTGTATTCAGTGAAGTAACACCTTTAATTTTCTTCAACAACTTTTCCTTTGCAGTCACAGCTTGACTAACTGTTTGGCACAAGGGGCCCAGCTTTTGCCATGTTGCCTTTTGACGTGCCTTCCTCACCAAGTTTAATCATTTCTAGCTTTTTATTTAATGTGAGCGATGTGCAGCTCCCCCTTTCACTTGAACACTTAGAAGACACTGTAGAGTTATTCACTGGCCTAATTTCAATATCATTTATCTCAGGCAACAGGGAGGCCTGAGGGGTGGGAGGAAAGAAAACGAGGGAAAAGGGGGTAGGGAATGGCTGGTGGATGGAGCAGTCAAGACATACATAATATTTATTAAGTTTGCCATCTTACATGGGCACAGTTCGGGGCACCGCAAAATGATTATAATAGAAACATCAAAGATCACTGATCACAGATCACCATAACAGATGTAATAATAATGGAAAAGTTTGAAATATTGCAAGAACTACCAAAACGTGGCACAGAGAGTGAGCATGTGCTGTTGGGAAAATGGCACCAACAGACTTGCTCCCTGCAGGATGCCACAAAATTCCAATTTGTAAAAAATGTAATATTTGCAAAGTGAAATAAAGTGAAGTGCAATAAAACAAGGTATGCCTATATATGGCATTCTAGAAAGGGCAAAACTATGGAGAGGATAAATAGATCCATGGTTATTATGGGTTAGGGGGATAGGAAGAGGACCAAGCATTCTTGATATAGTGAAACTATTCTCTATGATATCAAGTGGTGGATACATGTCATTATGCATTTGTCAGAACCCATGGAATGGGTAACACCAAGAGTATACCCTAATGTAAACTGTGGACTTTGATTGACAATTATGCTTGGTTGTAGGTTCTTTGATTGTAACAAATGTAACACTCTGAAGGAGGATACTGCTAATGGGGGAAGCTATGCATGTGTGGGGGTGGGCTATATGAGAACTACTTATTTTCCACTCTGTTTTGCTGTGGACCTGAAACTGCTCTAAAAATCAAGGTTATTAATTTTTAAAAGGTAGAGGGCATAGAACCTAGTCACCACCCTAGTCTGCCTTCTTTCCGCACAGCTGATTGTATCTTCTAACAGCAGGGGCTATTGTGGCCAAAAGTCCTCGCCAAACCATATGAGCTTCTCAATTTTTATGTCATGGAAGTCCACTAGGTAACACAAGAAAAGCAAGCATCCATCAGGCTAGCAAGTAGTCAAAAACAAATAGTGCCTACCGTGCCCAGGGTGCTGTTCTGAGTGCTAGGAAGACATCTGTGAACAAAACAGACATCAGCCCTGTTCCCATGGAGAAAGACACGGTAAAAATAAGTAAAAATCTATCATATGGGGATAAATACTGTGAACAGAAAATAAAAGCACCTAGGAAGTGCAGAGTGTGCTGAGGGGTGGGTGAGGGAGGCTGTTACTTCATATAAAATGAGCATTGTTCAGAAAGCAGTAAGACAGTTATCTATTAGGTATCTGGGAAAAGAGCTTTCCAAGTGAAGGGACAAGGCTGGAATGGGAGTGGAGTGGGGAGGAGGCAGAGAAAAGAGAGGGATTGGGTATCAGGCAGCTCAAAATTATATTGTAATCCTATTAGGTGACAATTGGAATGCAAATTATACATGAAATTCTGTGGAGTACTGAGAAATTTATTTGTTGTAGAAACCAGGGCACTGATTGCCTACTAGATAGTGATGTTATTGGGGGTCTCAGTTACCCCAAAGGGGGCTTTTTCCTGTTTGGTGTTGCAAAGCCAATACACAAAACTGAAAGCGAGTGTCAAGCAACACTTTATTCAATCATCATGGAATTGGAGAAGTGGGAACATAGCTCACAAATTAATTTCTCGGCTCCTGAGAACCAGGCAGTTACAAATACAGGGTGTCTTTAACGTAGGGGGTTGGGTTGAAGAGCAAGGGGAGGAATATTTTGCTTTTCTTTTGAAGGGACTGAGACTTTCCTGGAATCAAGGAGCTGCATCTTTTCTGTTTTTTCTTGGTCTCCTCCAGTCATTGTCATGGTGACTGTCAACTGTCATGGTACTGGTGGGAGTGTCATTCAGCATGGAAATTGGATTATAATGAAGCTAGAAGTTCTTCAGAGGTTGAGTAAGTTGAAGTTGTGGATTTTGCTAACTTCAGCTGGTTTATTTCTAAGAACCTTCTGACCACAGACATCCTGTTTGCTAAAAATCAGCAGAATTAAAGCTGAATAGGAATCTAGTTTTGACATATTGGCATTGCACTAGGCAACATAAGTGGGCTAGGAGTCCAACTAAGTCGTGTAGGCACTGCAATGGGTGTAACAGTGAGCGACTGATTCCAGTTGTGTTTTGCTTTAAGAACTTGCTTTTTCTATTAGACTGAGACATCTTGCTAATCTTTTCTCTTTTTTTTTTTTTTTTTTTTTTTTTTTT
>NC_037677.1:103459196-103494890 GCF_003255815.1 Theropithecus gelada | reverse complement strand
TTTTTTTTTTTTTTTTTTTTTTTGAGACGGAGTCTCACTCTGTCGCCCAGACTGGAGTGCAGTGGCCGGATCTCAGTTCACTGCAAGCTCCGCCTCCCGGGTTTACGTCATTCTCCTGCCTCAGCCTCCCGAGTAGCTGGGACTACAGGCGCCCGCCACCTCGCCCGGCTAGTTTTTTGTATTTTTTAGTAGAGACGGGGTTTCACCGTGTTAGCCAGGATGGTCTCGATCTCCTGACCTCATGATCCGCCCGTCTCGGCCTCCCAAAGTGCTAGGATTACAGGCTTGAGCCACCGCGCCCGGCCCATCTTGCTAATCTTAATGAGGCATCATCAAGTCATTAACTGGTTGGCCCCAATCACTTTGTGCATGGTTTCAGCTTTCACAGGAGCCAGGCTGGATCAGATAAAGGATATACCGTCTTTTCCTCATAGATCCTTGTGGGAATTTCTGCTTATACTTGTTTAAAAAAAATAATAAATTTTGCCTGGCAGGCCTGCCCTTTAGTAGGTATAAAGAAAAGCCAGACTTCGGTCTACACCATATACAACCTCAAAGAGTTTTAGTTAATGTTTTTTTCCACTAAAAAATGCTCAACTAAATTTTCTGAATACATCTCCTTAACTGCGAATTTCTCCTGGTGGCTTTTGATAGAAGCACAGCAGTATGGAGTTAAGGATGCCGGCCAGTGCGCACTCAGCACCTCCCAAGTTTTTTTTTTTTTTTTTTAGACGGAGTCTCACTCTGTCACCCAGGCTGGAGTGCAGTGATGCAGTCTCGGCTCACTGCCAGCTCCGCCTCCTGGGTTCACGCCATTCTGCTGCCTCAGCCTCCCGAGTAGCTGGGACTACAGGTGCCCACCACCACAACCGGCTAATGTTTTGTATTCTTAGTAGAGACAGGGTTTCACCGTGTTGGCCAGGATGGTCTCGATTTCCTGACCTCGTGATCCACCCGCCTCGGCCTCCCAAAGTGCTGGGATTACAGGTGTGAGCCACCACGCCTGGCGCACCTCCCAAGTTCTTTAGTCTTAAGCAGGCTGGTTACACTTTTTAGTCTTCTTTATTTGTAACATGTGATATTAATATCAGTGACCATCTCATGGGATTCTGCATGTGAAGAACTCAGATAACATTGTATGTACCCAAGGAGTATTCATTTTTATGTTATCTGTTAGAATTTTTTTTTTTTTTTCAAGACAGAGTTTCACTCTTGTTGCCCAGGCTAATGTGCAATGGCGCGATCTCAACTCACCGCAACCTCCGCCTTCTGGGTTCAAGCAATTCTCCTGCCTCAGCCCCCTGAGTAACTGGGATTACAGGCGTGAGCCACCACGTCCGACTAACTTTGTATTTTTAGTAGAGATGGGACTTCTCCATGTTGGTCAGGTTTGTCTGGAACTCCCGACCTCAGGTGATCCACGCTCCTCGGCCTCCCAAAGTGCTGGGATTACAGACATGAGCCATCACGCCCCACTTCTGTTAGGATTTTTAAGCATAATAGTCTATTCACCAATGGAATTCTGACATAATTATTATAAAAGCGGAGTGTGGAATCTTTAATTCTTATATTCCAGTTCTTACCATTAACTCTGTGATCCAAGCACCAAGTAAAACTACTAGCACATATCCTTCAAGACATGATAGACTAAATTATGCTACATTTTTAAAATGTTGTGATTGTTTTATGAATATCCTTTCTTCTAAGCAACCTAAGTCAAAATTATGTTTAGTGATTGGGGTTTTCCTTGAGGGTTCATGTTACATAGGTTTTTAGTAAGTATTGAGCAAAGAACACCAAAAACAATCGAGAAAAAAATGTTAGAAAATGAGTAACAAAAGCTATCATTTATAGTCTACTTATGTGCCAGTCATTGTGCTTATGGGTTAATTTAAATTACAATGATTCTGTGTTTATTTAGTATCCCATTTGATGGCATAAGATTATAGTGAAGGAAATCCAGTCACACATTGCATTTCTGCAACTCCTATCAAAACTAGCTGTATCCTATGCTGATCCTTTTTTTCAAGCGTGATAGGAGATTTTGCCACCTCAAAAAGATCATAACCTGTTGGAAGGTGGGTGGGATGCCTCAGATGGTGGTTTCTGAACGCCACAGAGCAACTTATTTCAGCTCTATGTACATAGTAAATAATTAAATAGAGACATACTTTCAAATGTTCTAAAAGCCACTAAGATATATTTGTAAAAACAGTAGTGTGAAGATTAAAGATCAAAAGCAGAAGAAAGTAAGCCTTAATTTATTCACTTGCATATTTATTTTCATGGAATGCTTATTTTGTTAAGCTTTTAGCCTCTTCTGGCACAGTATAAGTGTTGACAGAAGCTCTCTTTTTCATTTATAGATAAGTCAACCTGTAAACAAAGCCTGAAAATAAAAATGCTTGCTTTGAAATGATTTTTTTTAAATGGTACAGGTGAAGAATTCAAGGCTGCATATGTCGCATCTTAATTATGAGTGTTTAAGATACACATTTTAAGCTCCTTTCCTTTTTTTGTTGTTTTTTTGTTTTTCTATTACAATAGTAGTCACTTTATGATTAGTACAGGCTGGCATTTCTGTTTGCAATTTTCATTTGAGATACTTTTATAGTTCCTCTTTCTTACGAAATTAAGATCCATACCTTTCTTTTCCTTTCTTTATCTTTGATCTTATGCTTCCCAAAGTGTGTTGCTCAGAACACTAATCTCATTAGATATCCCTCAGGAATGGATCCTATCATCAAATATGTTTAGAAAATGTTGTATGAAATATGCTCTTAAGAGGTTCAATGTATATTAGAATAATATAGTTTGTGAAAAGTTATGAAGTAAAGGAATATTAAATGTTGCCTAATCACACATTTCTCAATATTTTTTGTTCTTGGAAAATGTCCTCCTCTTCCATACCTAGGGTTGATAGTTAAAATATTTAACCAGCACATCAACTCAACTCTTTGTTAGGTAAAAAGCATCCTCTGCTCTTTTGGAGCTCATGTCCATAGGTGACTACAGCTCCCATAAATGTGCGAGTAGAGCTGGAAGCATCTCTTAGCTGTGAATCAGGGCTTACAGATGGGCACTAGAAATTGCCTTCCATGATGGCAATGCCAACCCAAGGTCACTGAGTCCCCCACTGGGGTGCAGCCTGATTGGCAAAGGCCTTGACAGATCAGCACAGGTGTTGGTGCTGGAGCAAGTTTGTTGAGGATCTCTGCTGTGCCAGGCCTCAATCTTTTGTTTGCTATACTGTGAGGAAACTTGAAAGGCCCCTGAGTGGGAGACCATGGTGAAAAGGCTCACAGGAAAAACTACTCAGAGAACTTGGTGCAGTAACTATTTATCAACTGGTTTGAAAGTATTTACTATTTTTACTTTTGTACTGCCATACCAATGTACGCCAGCTGATTATTGGTTCTGCCAATGAAACTTATCAACACTCTATCTAATTCTAGTTCTGTGGGACACCCTTGGACAACTGCTAATCTATACCACTTGGATATGTGAAAATGCATCATTTTCTATGAATTATTACAAAGCCATGATGTTTAAATATGCAGTTCTGCTCGAGTGGAGAATTATCAAAATTTGGGTTAACTTTTAAGCTTTGTAAAATCAAGAAACAAGAGATGGCACCAAAAAATGATGGATACCTTGAAGCATCTGGATTGCTGGATGAATTATGTTACAATAAGATAAAAATGTCCAATAACGTAGTGTAAGCTTCCTGGAAAAAAATGTTGCTAATGTAAATCTGACTAAGTCACTCAATTGTCATCTTGTCACATTAGGATTAGAGTTTAATACGCACCCACTCACCCACCCACACAGACACACACACATGCAAATAAGGATGATTGTATGTAGCATCCTTATAATCCTCATTTGCCTTTTTATGCCTTGTTTTTTTAAATGTAAAAGTATTCGTCGAATAGCTCAAGGATCAAGTTAATAGAAAGTATAAGAAACTCATCACACTCTATATAGACTAGTTCCTACTTTTGTAGTCTCTTTTTCTCATTATTCCACTAGGAAAATTGAACCATTCTCTCGTCTTTAATGTGGTCTTACTGATTTCCATCTATCATCAGACTAAATTTATTAATGTAGCAGTATTTACACATTTCATTCTTTTCCCGCCACCCCCCAGGTAGATTTTGCATCTTTTTTTTTTTTTTTTTTTTTTGGTTCTGGAACTTGGGAGTATTGTTCAGAATAATGAATAGAAAAAACACTGTACAATAAAAGGAGGTAGAATAAGGCTAGCAACATGTGAGAGACACACAAGACCTTCTAGAAAGAGAATGTTGACTCAGGAGGATAAGATAAGAATGGAAAAAAAGACAAAACACCAAGAGTGGACTAGGGCTGGGTGCCTTGGCTCACGCCAGTAATCCCAACACTTTGGGAGACTGAGGTGGGTGGATCACCTAAGGTTAGGAGTTCAAGGCCAGCCTGACCAACTTGGTGAAACCCCATCTCTACTAAAAATACAAAACTTAGCCGGGTATGGTGATGTGTGCCTGTAATCCCAGCTACTCAGGAGGCTGAGGCAGGAGAATCGTTTGAAGCCAGAAGGTAGAGGTTGCCGTGAGCCGAGATCACCCCACTGCACTCCAGCCTGGGTGACAATGTGAGACTCCATCTCAAAAAAGAAAAAAAGAAAAAAAAAAGAGTGGACTGGGCTAGGGAAGAAATCTTAGACATTTCTTAGAGAATACCAGAAAATTCCCTCAAATAAGCTATGAATTTTTGAGAAAAAGATTTGAAAGGAAGATTTTAAGAAGTTTTGTTGTGATTCATTAATAAGATATCCTGTGAAATAGTTCTGGAATGCTCCTCAAATATTCTTGGCTATTAAGCTAATGTGTGTTTGATTATAATAGTGCAGAGACTGGTCCTGAAATAAGCCAGGTATATATTTTTGTTACAAAGGTAACATCTAGTCTGTGATGCTCTAATTTTGTTTTCTAAACTTACCCGTTTTTGAGGTTCATAGTTATTTCAAGAAGTTTTGCATAGTACTTTATTCCTCAGCGATTAGGAATGGCATCTCAATCCTCTAAATTGTTGACCCTTTTCTGTTTGCCATCTATGTATAAATTTTAGGAAGAAATATCTTGAATCTCCAGACAGAATAAATCCTAAATTCCTAGCTCCAGGATCACTTTTATACAGCTTTCTTGCTCCAGTGTTTGGTCCACCATATATACTGAACGGACTGTAGTGAAGTTGTTAACACACACTTCTACTTAGTCGTTGTGGCCTGTAAGAATTTGTAACTTTTACCAGTATCAGAAATTAATTAAGATGGTTACAATTTTTGTGTTTTTCTAATTAAATCAACTTTAATTTCTAAGCATTGTTAACTCATATCTCTGTCTTTGCACTTAACATATTCTAAATATTTGTTTATATTTCTTTCAAATAAAAGTGTGACATACTTGAGAGTAGAGGCTGTGTGCTGTGTCCTTGCACTTAGCAACACTGGTATGCCTTAGGAGCACTACAAAATGTGAATGAATGAATGAATTTTATCAACAATCTCCTAAGTAAGAAAGCTGAAAGGAAATTTTTTATATCATTTTATATCTATCTTCTTCTTCTTCTTTTTCTTTTTTTTTTTTATTCTTTTTTTTGAGATGGAGTCTTGCTCTGGACAAGACTCTACCCAGTCTGGAGTGCAATGGCACTATCTTGGCTCACTGCAACCTCCACCTCCCGGGTTCAATCAATTCTCCTGCTTTTGCCCCCTGAGTAGCTGGGATTATAGGAACCTGTCACCACGCTTGGCTAATTTTTGTATTTTTAGTAGAGACAGGGTTTCACCATGTTGGCCAGGCTGGTCTCAAACTCCTGACCTCATGAACTGCCCACCTCAGCCTTCCAAACTGCTGGGATTACAGGTGTAAGCCACCACGCCTGGCCTTTTTTTTGTTTTGAGATAGAGTCTTGCCCCTTGGCCCAGACTGGAGTGCAGTGGTGTGATCTCAGCTCACTACAACCTCTGCCTCCTGGTTTCAAGTGATTCTTGTGCCTCAGCCTCCCAAGTAGCTCGGACTACAGGTGTGTACCACCACACCAGGCTGATTTTTGTATTTTTGGTAGAGAATGAGTTTCACCATGTTGGCCAGGCTAGTCTCTAATTCCTGACCTCAAGTGATTGATCCATCTTGGCTTCCCAAAGTGCTGGGATTACAGGCGTGAGCCACTGTGCCCAGCCCTATCTTCTTTAAATTAAAAAAAAAAAGAAAAAAGCGGAAAAAAAAGTTGAGGTATAATGAAAGCAACATGGGGCTTAGGCTAAAATACCTGAATTCAATTTCTAGCTGCCCATTTATCAGGAAAATTTTTAAATTTCTTTGAACAAGTTACTGAAGTTCTCTCAGCCATTGTCATCAAATACAAATAATAATCCCTGCTGTACATAGCTGTCATGATGATACAATAAGATTAAAATTCTGAAATAGAGTAGACCTTCATAGAGAAGGTAATTAAAAGCAATTTATTTAATCTGTGTGAATAATTTGTTGACCAATGGCTAAAGTTGAGAGGCTCTATAGGAAAAACAGAGTCAGTGTCGAGAAGTCATGTCCTCCTGACTTCAGATTGCTTAACACTGGAAAAGGCCACGGAGTAAGAAATTAGTGAAATCTCACTTATTATTGAGACATTTTCTTGCCCTTAAATAATAAGACTGACTGACCTTTGAAGGGACTGATCCACCACATATTCCCTGACTCATGAAAGAAAACACAATTTGTAGATAAATCATGAGAACCTGCTTTTCTACTGCGCCAAACGTAAAGTAAAAGTTTGGAAATGTCATATCTAACTAAAAACTCTTTAATTATTTGGTCAAATCAAGGGGCACTCTCATCTCTCATTATTTTTAAATTAACCACATTCTTTATGCAATGTGCATACATTAAGGAGCAGTAGAGAGATGGAGTTTTAATTTTTACCAATTCAATTTAAATGCAGATTTTAACCACTCACATGATGCTACTGTGTACATCGTTAGGCATCATTATATACTACATGAATCATTGAGAAATCTCCTGAGAGCCATTCTACTATGTAAAACATGCATTATACTGACAAGCAGTCAAATGACGTCTACTTCTGTCCTCATTAATGCTCTTTTTGAATTACAGGTCAACCGATTATGGAACAACCTATGAGAAGCTGAATGATAAAGTTGGTTTGAAAACCATTTTGAGCTATCTCTATGTGTGTCCTACCAACAAGCGTAAGGTAAGAAATGTATATTCAGTATGCTACTCCTTCATGATGTGACTTCTGTCTTGATTGGCTAACATCTCTAGCTACCTAAAAATCCATTATAGTTAAGCTGGAATTAGAAATGTAAAGATGAGTTGATGGATGTTAAGGTTGTAAAATGTGTGACACATCATAATTTTCAGATCAGCAGCTGTGAATGTAAAAGGGCGAGGGGGGTAGGTAGATCATTACCATTTCCGAAAGGCAGCTACAAAGAATGAGTCTTGTTGGGTGGATGCTGCTGACTCTCTAGTAAGAGTTCTGACCAGTCAATCACAAGAATCCGAATGAGTCTTGACAAGACAGCAGAAAAGATGGATTTTCATCTGATGGCCCAGTTTTTCCTCGACATGGAACAAATAGATTAACTAGAATTTAAGTGAATGCATTGTCCTACAGCAGATATGAAGTTTCATTTTTAAAGTTTGTTCAGTCTGCACACAAATGTCAGGATGAATGCAATGCATTTAGCAGAATAGAGTAGCTTGGAAAGAGTGATAAGATTAGTCCCTTCTGAGCATGGATCTTAGCTGCAAGAAGCCTTGGAGATCATCATATACAACACCCTTATTTTACAGATAAGAAAACTGAGATTCAGAGGAAAGAAATAGATTGTGCCCATTGCAGAGTTATGGCCATAATTAGGACTAGAATTAAGGTGTCTTGGTTAGCAGTCATACCTTTTCCACTATGTCATACATCTCCTATTAAGAGAGCTTATCTACTGCTCGGATATGTCATTTTTTAGGAAGAAAATATTGCTTTTAAATGAGAAAGACATTTATTTGTCTCAGAAGGAGAGTGGTACTACATCTGTACCTTTGTTTTTATAAACTTGCATTATCAAATTCTGAATTCTGACATACAATTGATAAGTAGTACATAGGTTACATGAACTAATAGTATTAATCAGGAAATAGAAACGTGTCATTCATTAACATACCCTAAACCATAATGTGTTATGAAGGTAGCACTTGATGTCTATGTTCGCATCTCAGATTTTTCATTAGCTACTGTTAGTGACCTTGGGTAGGGTCTGCATTTTGCCATCTGGACTATGGAAGGTGATGAAAATATCTCTTAAGCAATCACTCTTAATTCTGGCTGCATGTCAAAAGGTGCACTCTCAATTCTGGCTGCATGTCAAAAGTGGTCCCCAAATTTGCAAGCCTTAGCCCCACTGTGTCCAGAATTGGTGGGTTCTTGGTCTCGCTGACTTCAAGAATGAAGCCACGGACCCTCGCAGTGAGTGTTACAGTTCTTAAAGATGGTGTGTCCAGAGTTTTTCCTTCAGATGTTCAGATGTGTCTGGAGATTCTTCCTTCTAGTGGGTTCGTGGTCTCGCCGGCTTCAGGAGTGAAGCTGCAGACCTTCACGGAGAGTGTTACAGCTCACAAAGGCAGCGCAGACCCAAAGAGTGAGCAGCAGCAAGGTTTATTGCGAAGAGCGAAAGAACAAAGCTTCCACAGCAGGGAAGGAGACCTGAGCAGGTTGCCACAGCTGGCTCGGGCAGCCTGCTTTTATGCCCTTACCTGATCCCACCTACAGCCTGCTGATTGGTCCATTTTACACAGAGCTGATGGGTCCATTTTACAGAGAGCTGATTAGTCTCTTTTGACAGGGTGCTGATTGGTGCGTTTACAAACCTTGAGCTAGACACAGTGCTGAATGGTGCATTTACAATCCTTTAGCTAGACATAAAAGTTCTCCAAATCCCCACCTGATCCAGGAGCCCAGCTGGCTTTACCTAGTGGATCCTGTGCCGGGGCTGGGGGAGGAGCTGCCTGCCAGTCCCGCACTGCGCGCCTGCATTCCTCAGCCCCATGGAGCAGAGGGTGGTGCTCCTCAGCCCCATGGAGCAGAGGGTGGTGCTCGTCAGGGAGGCTTGTGCCACGTGGAAGCCCACTAGGGTGGGGGAGGGGCTCAGGCATGGCCCGCGGGGAGGTGGCTGAAGCCCTGCAAGAATTTGAGTGCCGCGCGGGCGGGCGGGCAGTGCTGGGAGACTTGGTGCACCCTTCGCAGTGGCTGGCCCGGGTGCTAAGCCCCTCTATGCCCAGGGCCGGAGGCACTGGCCAGCCACTCTGAATGCGGGCCCACCAAGCCCACACCCACCTGGAGCTCACACTGGCCTGAGAGCGCCACAGGCAGCCCCAGTTTCCATCTGTGCCTCTCCCTCCACACCTCCCCACAAGCAGAGGGAGCCAACTCTGGCCTTGGCAAGTCCAGAGAGGGGTTCCCACAGTGCAGTGGTAGGCTGAAGGGCTCTTCAAGTGCGGCTAGAGTGGATGCTGAAGCCAAGGAGGCGCTGAGAGTGAGCAAGGGCTGCTAGCACATTGTCACCTCTCAATCCCCCCTCTAAACAGGACACCCCAACTACTGTTGGGAATTTGGCCAATGACTGCTCTAGCTACTTCCTGCTGGATAGGGGCGATGAAGGGGCCCTGTGGTTGTAGTGTTCTCCAGAGGGGAACTCTTTAGGCCAGTGAAAGGGCCAGCAGATCAGTCCAGGGGTCCTCAGTAGAAGTTGTTAGTTGAACTCATTTGGGGTTCCATTTGTAAGACCATCTGTATCTTGATGGCCTGGATTCTAGAGGAAACAAGTTTAACAAGGAGGTTAAAAATACAGGGTCCAAAAGCGAGTAACAGCAAGATGGCTGCCATGGGACCTAGAAAGGGGAGAAGCCATGTTGCCCAACTCCAGAGGTTGGTATAAGAATTTGAAAGGCGTTGCCTGACTTCAGAAGCCGTTTCCTGTAAATGCTGGGCAGCATCTCCTACTATTGCTGACTGGTTAGTATAAAAACAACACTCCTCCCCTAAGAAGGTGTAGAGTCCTCCTTTCTCCACAGTGAGGAGGTCCAGACCTCGGTGGTTCTGGAGAGTCACTGCTGCCTAAGAGTCTATTTGGGATTGTAGAGTAAGGATAGATTTTGTTATCTCTTGCAAACTGTCTGAGAAATCATTTGAGAGTGTGTGGTAGTAGGATAATGAAGTAGATAAACTGGCTATTCCGGTTCCTATAGCAGTAGCCATTCCTAACCCTATAAGTAGGGGTATTAGTTGTATGGCTCTAGATCTTGGGCCAGTGCCTGACCAAACAGATGAGGGCTATCCCTAAACCCCTGGGGCAAGACCGTCCACATAAGTTGGAATGTGTGGTCTGTGGTATCCTCAAAGACAAAGAGAAACTGGGAGTCAGAGTCAGGGGAATATAGAAGAAGGCATCCTTGAGGTCCAGAACTGTGCGCCATTCTGCTTCCTCTGGTATTTGAGAGAGCAGAGTATAGGGGTTGGGTACAACTGGATATAGAGGAGTTACTGCCTCATTGATGAACCCAAGGTCTTGCACTAGTCTACACTGACCATTCGGTTTTTATACTTCTAGAGTTGGGGTGTTGCAGGGACTGCTGCATTTCCTTACTAAGCCTTGAGCTTTTAAATGTTTAACAATATCCTGTAAACCTTTATGAGCTTCAGGCCTTAAGGGATATTGCCTTCGATAAGGAAAAGTGGTGGGATCCTTTAACCTGATTTGGACTAGGTGGGCATTTTTTGCCCTTCCAAATTGTCCTTCCAATGCCCAGACTTGAAGGTTGATTTCCTCTTCAAGTAGGGGACAACAAATGGATAACTTGTTCCCCATATTCATGTAGATAATAGCTCCAGCTTTGGCTAATACGTCCCTCCCTAATAAGGGTGTGGGACTTTCAGGCATAACAAGAAAGGCATGTGAAAAGAGCAAAGTCTCCCAATTACAACTGAGGAGGTGGGAGAAATACCTGGTTACAGGCTGTCCCATAATTCCTCGGATGGTAACAGACTTTGGGGACAGTCGTCCAGGAAAGGAGATCAATACTGAGAAGGTTGCGCCAGTGTCCAGGAGGAAGTCAATTTCCTGGCCCTCAATGGTTAAGCATACCCAGGGCTCAGTAAGGGTAATGACATGAGCTGGTGCTTGTCCCAGGCACTGTCAGTCCTGTTGTTGGATCATCTGGTTGGCGGCTTCTGTCCCAGAGAACCTTAATCCTGTGGGGCAGTGCACCTTCCAGTGATTGCCTTGGCATAGTGGACATGGACGAGGGGGCAGCTCGTTTCTCACTGGACAGTCTTTTTTAAAGTGTCCTTGTAAACCACACTGATAACAAGCCCTACCGGGTGATTGGCCTGCTCCATTTTCTGTCCTCTCTGAACCACCAAGATTTGTTTGTCTGAGGGCCATGACTAAGGCTGCGGCCTTTCTCTGATCTCACTTTTCCTTTTGGACTTGTTCCTCTTGGTCCCTATTATAGAACACCGAGGCTTCCAGGTTTAATAACTCCTCCACATTTTGTTCAGGGCCCAAGGGCTTGCTTTTGGAGTTTTCTCCTGATATCTGTGGCTGATTGGGTAATAAACTTATCTTTTAGAACCAGTTGACCCTCGAGTGATTCAGGTGACAGGGGAGTATATTTTCTTAAGACCTCCCATAGCCGCTTGAGGAAGGCAGAAGGATTTTCTTCCTTTCCCTGAGTTATGGTAGACATCATTGAATAATTCATGGGCTTTTTCCTAATTCTCCTTAGTCCTTCTAGAACACAGGTCAACAGATGTTTATGACTCCAGTCCCCATGATCTGAGTCGAGGTCCCAGTGGAGATCCGTACTAGGGACGGCTTGCTGACCAGTAGGGAATTTGTCCCTTTTTTCCATTATCATTCTATCCTTTACGTGACTAACATACCAAGTATCTCCAAACTCTCGGGCTGCAGCTAAAGCCGCATTCTTTTCATTAAAGGCCAGGGTTTGATCTAACAGTAACATGATATCTCTCCAAGCGAGGTCGAAAGTTTGCCCTAAGCCCTGTAGGACATCTGTGTACCTATGAGGATCATCTGAAAACTTCCCCAGGTCTACCTTGATCTGCTTCAAATCAGAAAGAGAGAGAAAGGGACATGTACCTGGGTTGGGCCAAATTCTCCTCCCCCAATAGCTTGAAGGGAACATAACCAATAGCCTGGTGGTTTTTGGTGCTTTAGAGATTTCTTTGCTTATTTTCTTCTGGGCAGGGGAGATTAGAGGGGGATTATCATTAATAGGAAGGGGAGCTATAGGGAAGCTAGGATTTGGGGGTAAGCTGAAAGTTCCTCCTGTGGGATGTAAATTGCAAGTTTTGCCTAGCTGTGTATTCTCCTTCAATGAAAAGAAAGCTTGGACATAAGGTATTTCACTCCATTTGCCTTCCCTCTTACAGAAAAGGTCAAGCTGCAGAATAGTATTGTAATTTGTACTTCCCTCAGGTGGCCATTTTTTCCCATCAGAGAGAGAGAATATTGGGGCCAAGCCTGAGTGCAGAAAAAAATGAGCTGCCTCTTTTTCAGGGTTTGTGGGTCAAACTGGTCCCAATGGCTTAGGATGCATTTCAAGGGTGAGCCTGTTGATGCCTGAGTGTTTCCCATCTGAAAGACAAAACTGCCCGTGGTTTTGGTTTGTTTTGTTTCTCCCCCTGCCCAAGAATCCGCAGCGGTCCCTGGACCCTGCTGATTGGAATAGTTGCGCTCACTGACACAGCAGCAGAAACACTGGTTTTCCTCCCAGACCACAAGGAGGACCGAGGAAGATCGGATTTAGTGACCCTTACCGACGCATTCCTGAAAACCTGTTAGAGTCCTAAGCATTCTCCTGTTAGTATTGGGACCTTACCCATGTCCTGTAAAGATGTTATGCCCCAGAAATGAAGTGGAGGACCATACCCTGAGGGAGGGAAGGGATCTTGAGTTGGAAGAGTGACACCTTTTGTCCTCACTTATATGAATAGGAAGGATACAATTTCTGAGACTCCCCATATTGTAGCTTCAGGAATAGCTTTTGTTAAGCCTGCTAGTCTGAGGTGGGATCCTAAAATTCCAGATAGTACCCCCTACCATGGGACTTTGGGCAAAAATTATGTCTTTCTGATTGGTGAGCCCAGGTGCCTAGAGAAGATAACAGAGTCCTGGAGTTTATACTAGAAATCATTCTTATGGGAGAAACTAGTAAAGCACCAGAGACAGGGAGCAATTTTTAGAAGAAGGACTAGCCTCAGAGAAGAGAGGCGAGAGGAAGTTTGTCTGACAGGCATTAGGATCCAGGAGACAAGGGTCAGGGTAGGTAGAATAGATGGGGGAGTCTTGCTTGGGCGACATGATTTTGAGACTTCCCCTCATGGCTGCAGGGTCAACCAACTTGTTGTCGGGACCCCAGAGCTCAATGGCTTTCCTTTGTGTCGACCCTCGGCTCAGCCCAGAAGTAGAGGAAAAGTGGAAACTGGTTCCAGGCAAACCAATACTCCCAACTCCAAAGAGTTGGGGGTTGTTAGAGAGCCCTTTCCCAGAAAGCCTGACACCCATGTCTAGTTCAGTGGCCACACTAGTTGCTTTTAACTGGCCAACAGGTGCCCAGTATTTAGCCCCTGAATTCTAAGGAAAAATAGGACAGAATAGCAAGTGAAAAGGATCCAGTGGTACTCACTGCTTGGCGATAGGCAATGGTCTCACTGCTTGGTGATAGGCAATAGTCCCTTCATGGTCACCAAAATGTGTTTGGAATTGGTGGGTTCTTGTTCTCGCTGACTTCAACAATGAAGCCATGGACCCTCACGGTGTTACAGTTCTTAAAGATGGTGTGTCCGGAGTTTGTTCCTTCAAATGTTCAGATGTGTCCAGAGTTTCTTCCTTCTAGTGGGTTCGTGGTCTCACCGGCTTCAGGAGTGAAGCTGCAGACCTTCATGGTGAGTGTTACAGCTCATAAAGGTGGCACGGACCCAAAGAGTGAGCAGCAGCAAGATTTATTGTGAAGAGCGAAAGAACAAAGCTTCCACAGCACGGAAGGGGACCCGAGCGGGTTGCCACTGCTGGCTCCGGCAGCTTGCTTTTATTTTCTTATCTGACCCCACCGACATCCTGCTGATTGGTCCATTTTACAGAGAGCTGATTGGTCCATTTTGACAGGGTGCTGATAGGTGCATTTACAAAACTTGAGCTAGACACAGAGTGATAATTGGTGCATTTACAATCCTTTAGACAGAAAAGTTCTCCTAGTCTCCACCCAACTCAGGAGCCCAGCTGGCTTTGCCTAGTAGATCCTGTGCCTGGCCCTGGGCAGAACTGCCCACCAGTCCCGGGCTGCACACCTGCACTCCTCAGCCCTTGGGCGGTGGATGGGACTGGGCGCTGCAGAGCAGGGGGTGGCGCCCATGGGGGAGGCTTGGGCCACGTGGGAGCCTATCGAGGCAGGGGGCGGGGCTCAGGCATGGTGGGCTGCAGGTCCTGAGCCCTGCCCCGCAGGGAGGTGGCTGAGGCCTGACTAGAATTCCAGCACAGTGCAGGCGGGCCGGCAGTGCTGGTGGACCCAGCCCATCCTTCCCAGCTTCTGGCCCTGGTGCTAAGCCCCTCATTGCTCAGGGCTGGCGGTGCTGGCCGGCTGCTCCGAGTGCAGAGACCACCAAGTCTGCATCCACCTGGAACTCGTGCTGGCCCAGTCCCCACCCGTGCCTCTCCCTCCACACCTCCGGCAAGCAGAGGGAGCCGGCTCTAGCCTCGTTCAGCCCAGAGAGGGACTCCCACAGTGCAGCGGCAGGCTGAAGGGCTCCTCAAGCACGGCCAGAGTGTGTGCCAAGGCTGAGGAGGCGCAGAGACCAAGCTAGGGCTGCTAGCACGTTGTCACCTCTCACCACCACTGTTGCTCTGGATTAGGGTTTAGGTAACTATATCTTGGTAAAGCTCCCCAGATGCTTCTGATAGGTATCTAGGATTAAGAACTACTAATATAAAGTGTAATGTTCACTCTGGCTGTAAGCATTTCAAGTTCTTCAGTAGAGACAACATAACTTTTCAGTTGAGCATAGACTCTGGAGTAAGAAGAAGAGAGAAAACCCAGCTAAACCGATTACCAAATATATAAGCATGGTGATTTACTTAATCTCTCCAAGCACAGTGGGATTCAGTTTAAAAGGGGGACAGTTATATTACCTACCTCGTGTGGGAAGTTTTGAGGATTATATGAAATTAGGCATTTCAAATGCTTAGCACAGAATAGTAAAAGCTTAATTAATGTTTTCTCTGCATTTCATTCTTTTTTCTTCCTGCAGTGTCCAGCAGAACTTTCTGTGATGATAGAAATTTTCTTCTAAGCTCTTCTGTACTTTAGACATTAACAATTTATAGCTGTTGAGTATTTGAAATATGGCTAGTGTAACTGAGTAATTGGATTTTAAATTTCATTTAATTTTAATTAATTTAAATTGATATAGCCATGTGTGGCTGATGGCCACAGTACCACACAACCAATAATGTCAACCTTACAAATTAGAACTATACCCCAAACATTCCTATCTTCCCTTTACTGGCTGGTTACTTCATTAACAATTACGTCTAAACAATTTTGATCTGCTGTATGCAATCCCAAATTGAGGAACTGAACTTATATCTTTTATTTTTATGATGAGATTTAGTTGTTCGTTGGCTTTGTATCGATTTTTGTAATCTCTTGATTTTTCTTCAGTTCATATTTTTAGCAAATTTAATTTTAACAATCAGCAAACTGTATGTTAGGCAATGTGCTATGCACTGTAGGATACAAAGAGAAATAAGCCAGCAACTCATCCTCAGAGGTCCTATGTTCTAGTACTAGATGTGGCATGACGTTTTGTAATTTAAAGATCCCTGAACTAAGATTCAGGAATCTAAGTCCCTGTCTTGAATCTACTTCCACCTAACAGGTGGCTCTGGGTGAATCATTTACATTTTCTCCATTTGTAAAGAAATATAGGAAAACAGAATAAATTTATGCTTGGAAGATACCTCAGAATAATCAATGATACTCTCTGTTTCATTTTTCCTTTTAAACTTTAAAAAAAAAAAAAAAAAAAAAAGATGCCAAATACCGACTCTGACTATAGGCTTTTCTGTAGCTGCAGAATATATGATGATGATCCAGAAACTCCAGGATTGTTTTCAGGAGCAGGACTTAAGGAGTGAGATGCTCAAGTCCAGATGTAGCTGCTAAGACTGGCAGGGAAGCAGAGAGGTAATAATACAGCAACAAGCCCAACCATCGAATCCACTCACGTCAATATACCATGAATCAGGCTGCGTAATTAGTCCATAGTTACCTGATGGACGTTTAAAGGGGCAGTTAGCCATGGGCATTTTACTGATCTTAAGACTTGACGCTCCCTAGTTCTAGAAAAAGAGAAGTCCCTGTGCACGACTATGAGGGAATGGCTTTCTCTGGGACTGTTACCCTTCAGATCAGAGGTGGTCCTGAGCTGTTTAAATCACAGTGTTATGAGTGAACCTAAAGGAAGGGATCTTTTCCTCTATAGATAAATGAGGCCCCTATAGTCACTTTCTGAGATGCCAGTAGATTTAAGAAATATTGGAGGACGATGAAGGTCTTAACAATGGTACACAAATCAATAAAGTTGACATAGCAGTATATTTGTGCACAGTTTTTCTACTTATGAGGTGAATTTATTACCATGAAATATGTATTCCGCCCACCCAAAGGACATATTGGAATCAAAGAGATAGTACTTGCACAACATTTTAAAGTGTGAATATACCTTCTCCAGTCAATGAGAATTTATGTTAAAACAAAAAGAAAAAAGAAATTTCAGGCTCTGTTAATTATGCAGAACAAAGGCAGTGCTCAAATGTGCTCCAATTCTTCTAGGACTTATGCTATCCTCCAGTGAAAAGGGCAGACTCCTTTAAAAAGTTGTATTAATTCTCTCAGATCTCCAGGGTGCTATCTAGCAAGTAAAAATCTTTTGTACCAGATTCTTCTCTCTGCTTTTCACACTAGTGGGAGCAACTGGAATAAAACTGACAACATCAGGGTAACTCTCTGCATTCCCCGAAACCTGTTTTTTGCCTTCACATTCTTATAGCTATTTTTAGCTGTTTGTGTGGACAAGAGCAGTTCTTCAATCATCATGTTGGAAACAGCAGGCTTCATGCCTTGGCTTTGCAGGCAGCTTGTTAGGGGCACTACCGGAGATCAGAGTCCAGAATAAAGCAGGATCTTATTTACAGTTTAAATTAATGATCATCCATTGGCTGTTTCCCTGCAAGCCTGCTGTAAATTACAGCAGCTTTTCTTGCCTAGGTCTGTTACAGTAAAAACTGTGATCTCAACATACATCAGTGTAAGAAATCTTGACTAAGAGATAGAAAGAGGGGTCCTAGGTATTAGCCTAGATCGTGCATACTCTCTTTTAAAGGAGACCTGCATCTGGCCGCTGACATATGAAGTTGGTCCAAAAGAAGAGGCTGAGTGGTCCTAGTGCGAGAGGAAAGGCAGGCTGGCTGTCACCATGTCTCAGAGGGAGAACAGTTCCCCCCACCCCATTCATGATAAATCCCAAGGCTTGTTTGTGTCAGCAGAAGTTTATTGGTCACCTACAGTCTGCTATAAGAAAAGATGATTTAACCTGTACCGGAAAGGAAGAGCTGGGATGCAGAAGGTGATGGGAAGAACTAATACAAATGTAGCAAAGCAAAAAACAAAAAAAAAAGTTGGTTGGGCACGGTGACTCACGCCGGTAATCCCAGCACTTTGGAAGGCTGAGGCAGGAGGATCACGAGGGCAGGAGATTGAGACCATCCTGGCTAACACGGTGAAACCCCATCTCTACTAAAAATACAAAAAAGTAGCTGGGCGTGGTGGTGGGCGCCTGTAATCCCAGCTACTCAGGAAGCTGAGGCAGGAGAATGGCGTAAACCTGGGACGCGGAGCTTGCAGTGAGCTGAGATCGCGCCCCTGCACACCAGCCTGGGCGACAGAGTGAGGCTCTGTCTCAAAAAAAAAAAAAAAAAAAATTGAAATCTCTGTTTTATTCTCAAATTCTCTCTGAGTTGACATGTATTCTGCCTAAAAGGAAAACTTCTATAGACTCTGTGTGTCTTTATCAGCCATACCTTTCCCATCACCCCCAACCAACCTGAGCTGTTCTCCTTTCACAAGGGATCGTGTAACATCTTCAAGGATTAAAGAATATAAAACCACTAGTAGAATTCACCAGGGAATGAAAGAAAAAAAAAGAAGTGTTTTGTTTTGGTTTTTTACTTGGAAAAGCCAATTCTTTTAGTTGTTTTATCCTTGTGGTCTCAGCACAGTTATATTCTAGCAAAGAAAAAACATAAACAGTATTTGTTCTTTATGTTTCTGCACCCCCTTCACACTCCATTTTTTCTCATTTCTGTGTTATCACCACTTAATTTACATCATTCCTGCTGTGAGACTCTTCCAAGACTTTCATTCTATAAAGAGGACCCTAGCTCCTCAGAACACATTGGTCATTCCTACGCGTCTCTTGGTACGTACCAGCATTAAACACTGCGTTTTCTCCAGATGTTTAAGTTTTAGTTACCCTATTGTATGTGACACTTTCTAAATGAGGATTTGATTATTGACTTCTTGTCTCTTTAAATCTGAGCATGTTTAATTCCTCTTGTCATTTAGTTGAGTGTTTTGTGTATCCTGTAAGTGACTTTTTTTTTTTTTTTTTTGAAATGGAGTCTCACTCTGTTGCCCAGGCTGGAGTGCAGTGGCACAATCTTGGCTCACTGCAACCTTGAACCCAGCCTCCTGGGTTCAAGCAATTTTCTGCCTCAGCCTCCCGAGCAGCTGGGATTACAGGCATCCACCACCACACCCAGCTAATTTTCATATTTTTAGTAGAGATGGGATTTCACCATCTTGGTCAGGCTGATCTTGAATTCCTGACCTCGTGATCCACCCGCCTCAGCCTCCCAAAGTGCTGGGATTATAGGCATGAGCCACCACACCTGGCCTTTTATTTATTTATTTTTTTTGAGATGGAGTCTTGCTCTGTTGCCCAGGCTGGAGTGTAGTGGCACGACTGCAACCTCCGCCTCCTGGGTTGAAGCGATCCTCCTGCCTCAGCCTCCTGAGTAGCTGGCACTAAAGGCATGCACCACCACACCAAGCTAATTTTTGTATTTTTGGTAGAGACAGGGTTTCACCATGTTAGCCAGGCTGGTCTCGAACTCCTGACCTGAGGTGATCCACCCTCCTCGGCTTCCCAAAGTGCTGGGATTACAAGCATGAGCTACCACGCCAGTCCCATGTGTGTAACTTTTGAGGACAGCAAAGAGGAATGAATGGTTGATAGGATCCACCACCTTCTCTTAGGAAGAATCATGTATTTATACTCATTAAATCTGAACCTAAAAGATTTTGGGGATATTAAAAGTCTACTCTTTTCTTTAACAGATATGGAAACTGAGTCCCAGAGAGTTTAATGACTTGTCTGAAGTTACATGCAGCTGGGGAATGATAAGCCAAGATCATTAGACCTTGAAAGTAAATCTTAAATGCCACATCTTCCATAAAATTTAATCAATTTCCCTGATGAGACTTGCTCACTCCCTCTTATCTCCAAGACATCTGTTTTCTTTTTTCTAGCACTTTACTCTCACTTCTGATTATAGTTCTTGACCATGTCTAATCCTTCCTTTAGAATGCAAGGTCCTAGATGGCATAAAGTGCCTTAATCAGCGATGTATTCTTTAATGTGCTGAGCATAGGATTTTGGTATACAGTAGGTGTCCAAAACATGACTGAGTGTTTGAGTTGAACTTTGGTTTGCTTTTGGACTCCTAGGCTGAAACTTAAATGAAATGCTCTGTGAAATCAGCTTTGACTCATTTATTTTCTCTAACTATAAATTTAATTATTTCAAGTGAGTAAACAAGAACAGTAAAGAACCTTTGTAGGTTTTAGTCATTTCTAGGTCATAATGTATAATTTTGTCTGTTCTAACCAAGAAGAACATGATTAATATTTAAAATACCAGGACTTTGCATAGCACTCACTTGACATTATCTAGCGAGGCCAAAAGGAGCTAGCGTATTGTATAATACATCAAAGCGAGTACGTGACATTCCCTTGGCGGACAAGCAACACTTGCTCATTCCACCCTAACTCTTTCATCTGTCCCTTTGTACACAAGATCATCCATTTGCCTCTAATCTTTTTAAAAAGAATGTATGTTTCATTGATAAAGAAATGGACCAGGTGCTGTGGCTCACACCTGTAATCCCACCACTTTGAGAGGCCGAGGTGGGTGGATCACCTGAGGTCAGGACTTTGAGACCGGTCTGGCCACTATGCTGAAACTGTCTCTACTAAAAATACAAGAAATTAGCCAGGTGTGGTGGCAGGTGCCTGTAATCCCAGCTGCTTGGGAGACTGAGGCGGGAGAATCCCTTGAACCCGGGAGGCAGAGGTTACAGTGAGCCGAGATCCTACCACTGCCCTCCAGCTTGGGTGCGACAGAGTGAGACCCGGCAAAAAAAAAAAAAAAAAAAAAAAAAAAAGCCACGCATGAATTTAGAGACATAGTGGAAGTGGCATTTTCCAAACTTCAATAAAAGTGACTTGTAGTAAATAAATCCTTACTTCCCTACACTTAACCTGAGGAATGATGGCCAAAGGGAAAGGTCCTCTCCTTTGATCCTTTTTAGGTACTGCTGAGTGTTTATACTGTTTCAGTCCATGAAGCATTGTTCTGTTTCCTTCCTGAGCATTAAAAATATAAAATCCAAGAAAGCATGCTGCATCTGTCTTTTTACTCGGAGTGATTTTCCAACAGTTATCCCCTGGGTTTCAAACGAGCTACAGAATAATAAGTGCAGAATGCTCTCTTTGAAACAGGGTTGGAGTGCCAGGAGCAGTGCCCACTAGACAACCCCTTGTCACTCCAAGAAGTCCCTGCGTAAGCCTCTGGAACTCGTGGGCGCTTTGGAACATAGAGAAAAACAACACTGATCTAAGACACTCTTCTCTCTGTACACTGACCTGTACCTGAAATTGCCATATATCCTGTATTAGTTTATATAAATCAAAGCACCTACTATAACATTCATAAATTTAAACATGCTAATAAAACTAACTCTTAAATTTTAATACAATACGTTACAGTACACAGTAAGTACCTAGTTGCTTTTTCTGGGATATTATCTGTGTCTCTCTAACACTGATGTTATAAAAAAACAAATAAATTAATGATAAATCAGGTTCAGGCAATAAATTCTGATCAATGCATACATTCCAAAACTTACTTTTTCCTTCCTCGTGTCTTTTCTTGTTCCCCATATCTGCTAATTTGCCTGGTTCTCAGAACTGATCAGGTTAACTGGTGGTTTACTGTTTTACTTTATGCAGCGTTAAGTAGTACTAAGTACTTTTTTTTTTTTTTTTTTTTTTTGACATGAGATCTCGCCCTGTTGCCCAGGCTGGAGTGCGGTAGCGCAATCTCGGCTCACTGCACGCTCCGCCTCCTGGGTTCACCCCATTCTCCTGCCTCAGCCTCTCGAGTTGCTGGGACTACATGTGCCTGCCACCACACTCAGCTAATTTTTTTGTATTTTTAGTAGAGACGGGGTTTCACAGTGTTAGCCAGGATGGTCTCGATCTCCTGACCTCATGATCCGCCTACCTCGGTCTCCCAAAGTGCTGGGATTGCAAGCATGGGTCACCGCGCCTGGCCTAGTGCTAAGTACTTTTCTGATAGAAAGAAGCTTCCTGCTTAATTAACATAACACATTTGTTATTCTTCATTTGTAAGGTGTTATGTCTATCACATATAAGAAGAATCTAATACATTACATATTAATCATGAATTGGTGACTTTAAAAACTAAGTTATATCTGTATGATGATCAAGTTTATATGTTATTGACATTTTAATTCAAAATTGTATTAGCTACATTTATGTATTTTTAAAAGATACAGGTAGTTAGCTAGCTCAATAAATAACTAGGTAGAAAGCTAATAGGTCCACCTATAAATCTCTTCTAAGTTTAGATAATGCTTTTTTTCATTAAAAAGTAGAACTCTATCTTTTGGTTTTATACCTTTTTGACAAATGAAATTAATCAAGGTAGTAATAGCCTGAATTACTCTCTAAATATTATGAACATTGATCTGGAAACCGCACATTTTTTATATGACCGAGTGGTTCTTGGAAAATAGGTTGCCTCTGTGGCCAAGTGATCAGAAATTCTCAAATACAAAAGGAAACCTTTTGGAAGCTGACCATTCTTCAAAGTAAGCATAATAGACTATCTGTGTAATCTTCTTTGAGAACAATTTGTTTTTAAAGTTATCTATCTACTTATTTATTTATTTTTGTCTCATCATCTGTCCTTATTAGAGCTCATATTTTCTGAGGTCTGGCTGGCCAAATATTAAGTGCCCATCCATTACCCTTTCATGAAGGTCAAATGCATTATTTCTCATTGGTTCCAAGTTATGCTCTGCTGTGGAAAATGGTCAGAGGTCTTTTCAACATTCTGATCAGTTTGCTTCCAGCACACTCCCTGTGGTTTCTCAGGGGTTTCCATCATCTTGTGTTTGACATACTGTATCTAGAACATTTGTTTCTAGTGAATAGTCTGTGCTGCTCTTATGATGGATGGAGATGAATGCTGGCCGCTACAGGAAATTTGCCATATTTACTAGGGTGGAGATGTTTCACTCCAATGTATCAGAAATGCCCCAAGCTTTCTCCTGGTGCTGTCATGAAAACAAAGTCAATGTGGATGAATCTTTAATAAAACCACTATTTCTCCCCTGGAGAAATTAAGAGTACACCACCAGCCTCAAGGGCTAAATTGTTTCTATTCAAATGTTTCTTTTGCTGACCGACCTTTCCCTTGACCAAATCTTCTTTTCATAGTTTTGTCCTTTTGTTGCTCAAAGCATCGCTTCCCTATTTTACCGGGTCCTTGACCTCTAATGTGCATCTTGTTTTATAACCTTTCAAGTCAACTACTTAAATTAAGTTTTGCAGAACAAAAACTACAGCTCGTAGGTAACAAGTAGCCTTAGATGCTCATAGGTGAAAAGTCCTGCTATATGGGATATATACGATGCAAGAGCTGGGAGAGAAAAATCTTTTCCTGACTGCTTGGGGCAGTGTTTGGGGAGTAGAATACTAAGTGTTACCTTGATTGACAGCATCTGGCACCAGAAAATGACCATGCTTGTAGTGGAGAAAATGACCATGTGGATGAATCCAAAAAACAAAAGATATGTAAAAAGAAAACATCTGGAATACACAGCCTCTCACAGATAAGAGGCATAGAAGGAAGGATATAGAGGTAAAGCCAAGAGATGAAAGACGACAGAGATTACTATGAAGAATTTAAAGTAACCAGAGTAATGAGAGAATGCTAATACAAAGAGCACAATGAACACAGAGGGTAGAAGAAAAAGAAACAATAAAATTGTAAATATTTTCAGCAGTAGAAGTTTAAGAATCTCTTGAGATCTCTCAGAGAGAGGAGAGCTAATTTACCAGGAACTTATTAAGGCTTTCAGAGGGAGTACAATTTACCCTTATCTTTCTGTTCTTCCTGAGTGGTTTCAAAGGGGTAAAAGATGTTGATGGCTGTGGTTGAAATTGGTTTTGCCAGGAAGGAAAACACAATTATGACTCAAGTGTGGGGGTGTGGCAGGCCTAGATCTAGGTTCCCTAGCTCCCCTGCAGCAGATTCAAATATCATCGCTGCTGCCTGCACTTAATGAATTATTGTCCTTTTAATGCTCTTTCTCTTCGCTACTCCCTCATACCACTGTGCATTGATCTCTTGTATTTATATGTATACCTTGTATTTTCTGTACTCGTCACATATACCAACTCAGCACGTATTTCCTCTCACTGCGGAGCTACACTTTGTTATTTGAAAGTGGTCATTATGAATTTTTGCTCAGGGGCGTCCTTAGTTGTGGAACAATGTTTAATATAATGGACCCTGGAGCCAGGTGGCCTGGCCTTAAATTCCAGCTAAGCTATGTACTAATTCTGTGCCCTTAGACAACATGTTATTTGTTGGTTTGTTTGTTGTAAAACCGTCCATGACACAGTTTCCTCCTCTCCAAACTAAAATATAATGATTGTGTCAACATCCTAAGGTAGTTATGGGAAATAAAGAGTCAAAACTAGCAAAGAACAGTGCCTGAGACCTAGCAAGCATTCAACAAATGTTAGTCTCATTGTTACTCTTCTTAACTGTTTGAAATTATATGGCCATGCCTTTATGCTGTCTTTTGTCAACTCATCCAGAAGGTATTAAATGCCTATTTTGTTCCAGATCTTTTTTAAGAACTGGGAAATAGAAATATAAGACATTGTTCTTCCTCTTAACGATTGCACAGTCTGGTAGAGGAGATGAATGTATAAACAATCTCTTACAGCACAGTACTTACGTATCATGATAGCTATGTACATAGAACTCTATCTTTGGAGACCAGGAAAGTTTCACAGAGATGCAAATATTTGTCAAAGGAGAAGGGGAAAGGAAAATGAAAACACTCTTTCAGTGTATGTACTCCCAGTGTATGGGAAACTAGAGTTTCCCATAGTACAAGCGCACAATGCATATCTTGGAATAGTTTTCAGATTTAAATGATTAAGAGTGTCTGTTTTGATTCTTAAAACATGTTAATTTCCACTGATCTCTGACTATACTAATTAAATGCTTACAATGTCCGGCTGGGGGCGGTGGCTCACGCCTGTAATCCCAGCACTGTGGGAGGCGAGGCTGGTGGATCACAGGTCAAGAGATGGAGACCATCCTGGCCAACATGGTGAAACCCCAGCTCCACTAAAAATACAAAAATTTGCTGGGCGTGGTGGTGCATGCCTGTAGTCCAAGCTACTCGGGAGGCTGAGGCAGGAGGATCGCTTGAACCCAGGAGGCAGAGGTTGCAGTGAGCCAAGATCTTACCACTGCACTCCAGCCTGTTGACAGAGTGAGACCCCATCTCAAAAAACAAAACAAAACAAAATCCTCATGACCCATTTGAATTACAGTTTTTATATAATAGTGTAATTTATTTTAAGTTGCAATAAATTTTCTTCCTGTCTTGCTTAGAAAATCAATATTTGGGCAGTGGTGACGTTATTAATATTGAATTAATAGAACTAAAATTCACCTTATTATAGATTTGACGTATTTAGCATGTATCTTAAGTACTATTGGCCAGTCAGAACTATTGATGAAATTTGGAGGTATAATATTAAGAAGAAATTAATTGACGTATTTTATTGAACACCTGGGTTGTGCCTTGTTCTCTGCCAAAATGAAGGTGAATATAAAAGAAGCATGAACCTTGCTATGCTCTTACAGAGTTTACCATCCCAGTTCAGGGATGCAATTAAATAACATAAGGTAGTAGAGTGGGTCGTACAGATGACAAAGGCTTTAAGAGTTTAGAGAGGGCTGTAATCTCACATAGTCAGGGAAGCAGCATAAAAGGGCTTAAGCTGACCAATGAAGCGGATCAGCGTAACACAAAGTCATGACATTCACAACAGAAAAATACCCTTTAGTTGAACTAATATTTATTGACTGCCAGGCAGTAGGGATACAAACATGCATAACACAGGGCCCTGTCTGCAGAGAGCTCACAGAAGGAAGGGAGAAGTATGTAGTTGCAAATGAGCATCGAGTTCATACTGGTAAAGGTACTATATCTTTCATTTTCTAGAATCTTAAGAATTTGAAGTCATATGTTACACATTCTACTCTTTTGCCTCCTAAAGCTTATAAAATGTTCCTTTGATGGATCGTTTATGTAAATTGTTGATGTGGAGAATACAGTCTCTCTAAACTTATTGGACCCTGAGGAGGTGGCCTGGATCACGGGAGTGGGTGAATATTGGGAACGAAGAGGAAATGAGAAAAATGGAGTAAAACATAGCAATAAAAGAAACAGCCAAGCATTTGTGGGGAAGCAGGAGGGACATGGTGTTCCAATGATTAGTACTTCATCTTTTTCTCTACTACTTTCTAAAAAGGGCCCAAATTCCCTTGAACAAGAATAACTACAACTTTAAATGCAGATGCTATCCCCATCAGCATCCAGATTTCGCTGGGATGGATGTAACTTTTCTTAGGAGCCAAACCCATCCAACTTGACGCAAATAATTAAAGTGTTTGGATTCAAGGCTGTCCAGGAAAACAGCTGAACCTGTGCTGGGGAAAGACAGACTGGATCTTACAGGAAGGCATGTATTTGATATTAAAGCAGTCTGCTTTCTTTTGAATCTCTGTGATGTGTGTTTGTGTGCGTCCACCACTTTTACTTTATTAGTGCATTATTTAACCAGCTGATTTACATATTTTCTCCACTGGCTAATACTGTCTTTGTTCCTTGGGCCCAAGCCCTTTGTGATTCTATTTGGAAGTACATTGCTGACATTTACAGACTCCCACAGAGGACTCAGTCAATTACTACCATAGATGCCCATTGTTCCAAGAGAGCTGACCTTTGCCCCTAGGCACCAATTAAAATCCATTGCTTCTTACCCCTGCAGTGCCAGTGCTTGCTGTAATTCTGGCTCGATGCCCAGTGCAACTGGTGGGATGCATTCATTTTAGTCTTCTTTTTATTATTGTTATTTTTTTCAGACAAGAAGAGAGAGACCTGCAAATGAAAATGTATGCTTTCTTTAAAAGAAGGGTCAGACCACCAGAATTACCAATCATTTTCAGTTAAATGACCTTTTGTGTCAACATAAATAATGACCCTAAATAAATAAAATAATTAGGAAAAAATTGGGAAGTTGCCTGTGGGATTATCCCAGCTTCAATAAACAGCAGAGCTCTCTAATTACTTCCTGATGATGATTTGTTGCTAATTGCAGGGCTATTCTGCCCTAGGCATAGCTGGGTATGCTCTATGGCAAGCTGACAGAGAGACCAGAGTCCCAGCATGTGGGACATCAGGCACTGAGCCCTCTACCTGTCAAATAATATGAGTTACCAACACACTGCTAGGCTGGTAGCCTCTTAGATAAACGTAAGTTTCTTCCTATAATCAAATTTAGGATTAGGGCATTTAGAGCCAGAACTAGTTTGTCTGAAATCACAGATGTTCATTGTAGCAAGAGTGATACTTCTGCCTGACCAGTAGCCTTAAAGATATGCTAATTTAGAGAAATAAAAATGGAAAAGTATTGAAACATTTATAATTCCCATTGTAACTTTTTTCACTTTTCTATTTCCACTACCTTCTGTTGTGCTAAGCGTGTGAGGCTGCTGACATTTTAATGGGATTCGAAGCCAAATTTTATCAACCAAGTTATTTTGGTAGAAATGGCCATAATATAAACACAGTGGCCCAGAAAGAAGTCTGAATATACTCAGATTGAGACAAGAAGTCCCGATTTGCTAAAAAGTAAATGGAGCTTGAAATTTGCCTTTCCCTGTTTGATTTAAAATTCCAGATCTAAGCAAGTTAAAGCTTGACAGAAAGAACTGGCCACTTCTTGTAGAGATGGCCTCTTCCTCCCACTTCCTCCTTGCACTTTTAGTGCTAACAACCACATGCAGAAAATGCAATTAATTATTTGATCTGCGGAGGAAGT
This sequence comes from Theropithecus gelada, assembly GCF_003255815.1. Classification (NCBI taxonomy): domain Eukaryota; kingdom Metazoa; phylum Chordata; class Mammalia; order Primates; family Cercopithecidae; genus Theropithecus; species Theropithecus gelada. The sequence goes on along the minus strand of NC_037677.1, from coordinate 103,467,186 downwards.
GGTTTCTGCAGTTATATTTCCCTTCTCTTCCCCTCTATTTACTATTTGAAATTTTATAGACTTGTGAAGATTATACTTGCATGAGGGCTTAAAAATTCCCAAGAGCCATAGCATCTCACTTATCCCACCCCGTAGGCCTTCATGGTATAGACTGGGAGTATAATATGATGAGTAGGAGGCCATCTGGCTCCCTGGAGACCCAAGTCAGCATTCTCTTACCCAGGTACCAATGGAAACTGATCAAGCTCATTTGATAAAGCCCAGAAGATTATCAAACCCAAACCATTTGGCTTCAATTATTACAAATACAGTTTTACCCATTGTTCGTTAGGTTCCTCCCATACATACCTAACTCGGGGGAGTTACAAAAAACACTGAAATACGTGGGAGAAGGCCTTGTTGAAATTGGATATTACCTATCTACAACTGCTTAGTTTGTTGCTTCTATCATTTATATTCTTCCCTCTCTCCCTCCCTTTATTCCTTTTTTATTTTCCAAGTATCATTTATTTGAAGGACAGAGGCCAGGCAGGGTGGCTCACGCCTGTAACCTTAGCACTTTGGGAGGCCGAGGTGGGCAGATCATGAGGTCAGGAGATCGAGACCAGCCTGACCAACATGGAGAAACCCCATCTCTACTAAAAATACAAAAATTAGCTGCGTGTGGTGGCACGTACCTGTAATCCCAGCTATTTGGGAGGCTGAGGCAGGAGAATTGCTTGAACCCGGGAGGCGGAGGTTGCAGGGAGCTGAGGTCGCACCACTGCAATCCAGCTTAGGCAACAGAGTGAGACTCCATCTCAAAAAATAAAACTTACATAAAAGGACAGAATATAAGACCACCTTGTGTATTTACAACATAGTATATTTTCAGAATTATTACAGAACCGTGTGTGTGAATGTGTAATCATCGCATCCTTATAAAAATACCATGAGGTGGGTAGGAGAGGTTAAGGCAGTGCTGCTTTATATGTGAGGCCTAGTTAGTGACTGGTTGCCTTTAACTGGAACCCCGATCTTTGCATTTCTGGTCTATGTTCTTCTGTCATAGTTTACTGTTTTCCAAACATTGCTCTAGTTTTCTTGTCTGGAAGTTTAGTTTTTACTAGTGTTCTTCAGGCTGATTCCACTGTAGATCTTCAATAAATTTCACGTTTTAAATATGAATTATATAATCTCAGATAAAATACAAAGCACAGAGAAAATGTAAAGGCAAACCATATGTCATATTTTTAAGTTGCCTTATGTAAAATAATTCAGCCTCCTGCTTGTCATTTCTGGATAACAGCCTTGACAGATTTATAGGATAAGTTTGATGCTTTTAGAAGGCTGAAAAGGATTCTATATCGAGGATCCCAAGAAAACCTTGTAACTCCAGGTCTCAGTACTGGTTTCTAGTAAGGACTCAGTAAATACTTGCCAATAAGTCAATGAGTAAATACATGCATGGATGAATGAATATAATAGATAAAAGGAAGTTGATGGATTTTCTCCTTGGTATTTCTTTTGTTTTTGTTTTGAGAGAAAGTCTCACTCTGTAGCCTCAGCTAGAGTGCAGGTGGTGTGATCATAGCTCACTGCAGCCTTAAATTCCTGGGCTCAAGCAATCCTCCCACTGCAGCCTCCACTGTAAGTAGGGATGACAGGCACATGACACTACCCACTGTTCCCTCTGCCTGCTAATTAAAAAAAAATTTTTTTTGTAGGAACATGGTCTCCCTATGTCGCCCAGGCTGGTCTCAAACTCCTGGGCTCCTGCCTCAGCCTCCCAAAGCTTTGGGATTGCAGGCGCAAGCCCACTCCGCCTGGCCCTTGATATTTCTAAGATTAGAGTTGCCAACAATAATCAAGATAGATTTTCAATGGCAGGGAGATGTCATGCCATTTCTGTAACAAGACTATATTTCTTATTCTAACTTTAAGATTTCCTGGTCGCCTGCAGCTGCCTCTCTTTACTCACAATGTACATTCATTTACTCTGGGTTTCTTTTCTCTGTTGGAGGGAATGTGTTTCAGAAATGTGCCTGTTAGGCTGGGCGTGGTGGCTCACATCTGTAATCACAGTTCTTTGGGAGGCCGAAGTAGGTAGTACCACGAGGTCAGCAGTTCGAGACCAGCCTGGCCAACATAGCGAGACCCCATCTCTACTAAAAATACAAAAAATTAGCCGGGCATTGGGGCGGGTGCCTGTAATTTCAACTACTCAGGAGGCTGAGGCAGGAGAATCGCTTCAACCTGGGAGGCGGGCATTACAGTGAGCCAAGATCTCACTATTGCACTCCAGCCAGGGTGACAGTACAAGACTCCATCTCAAAAAAAAAAAAAAAGAAAGAAACAAAGAAATGGGCCTGTCCTACTCACTTATCTATGGCCAGTGTCATGAGGGTCAATACAATTTGCTGATGTTTGGTGCAAGGATCTGCTTAGATTTCATTGCCCTAAATGATGCTCCTTGGAGAAGCCACAGCTGAGAAATGGTTATTACATTATTGCATGTGCATGCTGAGCAGAGCTTGTTCTTTCCCTTGTACAGCTTTATTCATGGGCTCTGATCAAATCTTGTGGCTCTACTGTTACCTTTAACCTTTGAGATATACTACCATTAAATCTGTGGGCACTTGCTTTTTCTTTAGGAACTACTAGTCTTTCTCAGCTCCCTAGAAAAGAGAGATCCTATTCTTCCATGAAATTTCCTCTGTAGTATAAATAGCTATTAACATATACATAATACACATACATGCATACATATATGTTGCATTTGCTCTATTAAACATTGAACACATGAACCCTAATGAATAACCCTCCCCTACTTTTTCAGTGACAGGCACTTTTTCTGTATCAGATTTATAAAAGAAACTAATAAAACTACCACAGGGAGAGATATAAAGAAAAATATTAGAAAGAAAGCTGTTTACAACTAAACCTAAATTGGAACTAGAAATCTGCCTTTGCCTTTTGAGCTAAGTGGTATTTAAAGTAACCCACACTCACACGTTTTAAAGAAGAAATAGAACAGCAATGGCTCTGGCTTCTCAAATCAGTGATTATAATAAACTGTAAGCTCTAAGACATGCATATGTGAAATGTACTGAGAACATTCCCACGTATGGTGGTAGTGGATGCAGAAACAAAACAAAACTCTGAAACCATCAAGATAAGTGCGATAAACTCCATTTTCAAGTTGAGGAAATGAAGGTTCAATGAGTGGATTGTCCAGGTCATGTAGCTGGTAACCATGCAAGGATATGGCAACCTGGAGATCTTCTCCAGCTCTTTGGTTAACTTTCACATTCTCCACATAGTAACTAAAGAGTATAATCTCCCTAGGGCCACAATTATTTCCCCAAGGGTGCATGGGAGTTAATAGCAACTGCTCAATGAAGCAAGCAGTAATTTCTGTTTCTTAGCCATTTATAGCAGAGTGCTGCTGCTTGAATGTTTTGATATCTTTTGCTTTCCCCAATGTAAATGAAAATCCTAAAGATATGGCCAGTTGCCTTTCAAGGGATTAGTGGGATGAAGTGGCTAAATTACTACTGAGGTTCTTAAACCTCCGCATATATGAAAATCATCTAGGGAACTTGTTAAACTGCAGATCTGGGGGCCTATGTCTCAGAAATTCTAGGTTATTAGTTCTGAGAATATGCATTTTAACAAGCATGTGCCACTTTTCCATCTCTCTACAGTTCTGTTGCACATAGATCAAGTACTACACTTTACTAAACAGAGGTGAGCTGTGCCAACAGGAAGGTATTATTATTCAGTGAAACTCTTGGTTGCATTCTTTCTTTATGAAAAGGCTCTTGGTATTGGTGAGGCAAGGATAAAATATTGAAGGTATGTATTTGAAACTAGTTGTCCTCTACTGGACAGTGGAAGTTTTGATTTGAAAACTTCTGGTGGCTCACGCCTGTAATCCCAGCACTTTGGGAGGCCAAGGCAGGTGGATCACGAGGTCAGGAGATCAAGACCAGCCTGACCAAGATGGTGAAACCCTCTCTCTACTAAAAATACAAAAATTAGCTGGACATGGTAGCTGGCGCCTGTAATCCCAGCTATTCAGGAGGCTGAGGCAGACAATTGCTTGAACCCCGGAGGTGGAGGTTGCTGTGAGCCGAGATCGTACCACTGCACTCCAGCCTGGGTGGCAGAGTGAGACTCCATCTCAAAAAAAAAAAAGGAAAAAAGAAAGAAATTATACCCTTTTTCTCCATTTGTCCATTTTACATAAAAACTGGCCTCATGATTTCTCTCCTAGAAAGACAGCTGTATTTTGCATTTGGCTGCTGGATGGGTGAAAGAGAGTATATAGTCATGCTCAGATCATCTTTGAAATTTAAGGAACTGGGTAGCCACAACTTTTAGGAGTGCATTAGGAGAGCACAGTGAGCAGGTAGCCTTTTCCCCTCTGCTCTTCCACCTAGGAATGAAGTAGGGACTGGAATTCGTAATTCTTAGTTACTTCATGGCGTAGAATGCTTACTAGCAATTGAACTTTCTAAAGCCCTGGGAGGCCACTTTTATGGTGCATTCAAAGACATTTGTTAAGCCCAGGGAGGGGAGCTTCTTGGAATTTTGTTTTTCGAAAGTTCCACTCCATTATTCCAGAGTTCTAACTTTATTCGTTAGCACAGCAAGTGACTCTGTCTTGGTATGAAACACAGGCATCCCACACAGGCTTATTAGATACAAACTGCTGTTCAAAGAGTCCTTGAAAGCAAAACATTTTTTAAAACATTGCAGGTATTTTTTTAAAAACAAATTTGGGAAAAAATTCTAACATGTGTCATTGCCTGCAAGATGAGTGAAGAGGGGGTTATCATTGTTTTCAGTTTGGACTGATGTAGTTTTAAGACAGCTTGGACTAGTGGGCTATTGCCTGTAACTGAACTTAAACATTTTTTTTTCTTTTCTTTCAAGACGGAGTCTCATTGTGTCACCCAGGCTGGAATGTAGTGGCATGATCTCGGCTCACTGCAACCTCTGCCTCCCAGGTTCAAGTAAGGGATTACAGGCAGGCACCACCACACCCCGCTAATTTTTGTATTTGTAATAGAGATGGGCTTTTGCCATGTTGGCCAGGCTGGTCTTGAACTCCTGACCACAGGTGATCTGCCCGCTTCTGCCTTCTGAAGTGCTGGGATTACAGGCGTGGGCCACTGCTCTCAGCTAACTTAAACATTTTTCACCTCCCCACAGAAAGATGCTATTAATCACGGACATGTTTCATTCCATAAGTGTAATGCCTCCCTTCTGCCATCCACAAACAATAGATGTGCCTTAAAGTGAAATAACAAAACACAAGGGAAGGAGAGGACTGTTGTTTGAAAAGAGACAGACACAAATACACAGAAGAGGGTTCTTTCATTTTAATAGAGCGCCAGGTGCTCATTTAATAGAGCGCCAGGTGCTCATATCAGCTTACAAACAGATTCTGGAGATTTTATATATATATATAAAATCTATATATATATATATAGATAGTGAAGGGGAGTCTATGAAGGCTGTAGAACTAATGGAAGAATAGATGGTCCAGATACCACCAGATGTCCCCTTTCCTAGCCCCTTCCTTTGTACTCAGGAGCTCAGCCTTCCTCTGCCCAGTGCTGCCAAAGCTGGGCTGTCACTCATCTCCATTTTGCATTTCGGCTGTCATGTCTTTCAAGATCCTGCCGTGAGGAGTGGAATTGTACAGGGCTAGCAGGGGGATGCTGGCATGATGAGAGAGCCTTCCTGGGAGTCCAGTACAGATTGGATCATGCCATCTTCTCAAAAGGGCAGCCTGGCTGCAGAGCATCTAAGCCAAGAGAAGAGTGAGCTCCTCCATCCCTGGCATCTTCTGTCCCTGTGCCAAGCCCAAGGTCAACTTCGTTTCCAATGTCTAAGAACTTGGAGACTTTTAGTCTGGGAGGTTTTTTTTTTTTTTTTTTTAACTGTATACCTATGACTCCCCATTCTCACTCCTCCCCCCACAACCACAAAAACAAAAGCAAAACAAAACAAAACAAAAAAAGAAGAAAAAAGAAAATCATCATGCAAAGACTGAATCTGAGTCTGATGACTTGGCTTGAGTCCCATGTCTTGTTTACTTTACAACTGGCGGTTAAAGAGACAACTGCTTCCTGATTCCTGGAGGCTTATACCTTGAAGTTATTATTTTGACTTGGTTTATTCAAACACATGCAAAGAAATTGCCACCTCTAGAGTGGAGGGCGTTTCAGAATGAGAACAAAGATCTCTACATGGGATGAAGGCAGTGGAGTCCTCTGGTTTTGATTACCGCTCCAGCTAACAGACATTCAGTCACTTTGCTTTAAATATACTCTTTTCTGTTATGCACACAAAACCACAGAGCTTTGGGTGCCATTCTTTCTTTATCTCCAAATACTGACAATAATACATATTCTGTTAGCTCATTGCATGGGAGTGAGGGCCAGGAGGTCACAAACACAAAAGGATGTGCATTTATTGAGCGGATCACCTGAGGTCAGGAGTTCGAGACCCACCTGACTAACATGGAGAAACCCCATCTCTACTAAAAATACAAAATTAGCCGGGCATGGTGGTGCATGCCTGTAATCCCAGCTACTCGGGAGGCTGAGGCAGGAAAATTGCTTGAACCCAGGAGCAGAGGTTGTGGTGAGCCGAGATCATGCCATGGCACTCCAGCCTGGGCAACAAGAGCGAATCTCCGTCAAAAATAAAAAATAAAAAAAATAAAAATAAAAAAATGAAGGCACTAATACCTTTATTAGTATTAGTGAAGAAGAAGAAGAAACTCGGGCCGGGTACGGTGGCTCATGCCTGTAATCCCAGCACTTTGGGAGGCCGAGGCAGGTAGATCACAGGTCAGGAGATCGAGACCATCCTGGCTAACATGGTGAAACCCCGTCTCTACTAAAAATACAAAAAATTAGCCGGACGTGGTGGCGGGCGGCTGTAGTCCCAGCTACTCGGGAGACGAGGCAGGAGAATAGCGTGAACCCGGGAGGTGGAGCTTGCAGTGAGCCGATATCGTGCCACTGCACTACAGCTTGGGCGACAGAGCAAGGCTCCGACTCAAAAAAAAAAAAAAGAAAAAAAGAAGAAGAAGAAACTCAGAAAAGGGTGCAATTGCTCTCAATCTGAGAGGCTTTTGAAGGACTCTTTGGAAGAGAGATTTGGGCTGAATCTTGGCAAATGGGAAGGTGTAAAGAATGCACTGACGCTGCAAACTAATACAGCAATCATTGCAGATGACAAAGGAGCCTATGGCAGTTGGGGCCCACTGCATGTATTCTTTTTTTTTATTATTATTATTATACTTTAAGTTCTAGGGTACATGTGCACAACATGCAGGTTTGTTACATATATATACTTGTGCCATGTTGGTGTGCTGCACCCATCAACTCGTCAGCACCCATCAACTCGTCATTTACATCAGGTATAACTTTAGATGACTTCACTCCAGAAACAGTTTTGACCCAAACATAGTTAGAGCTTAGCTGCTGCTGTATTCTTGGCAAAGATGCAGAAGACTGCATGGGAAGAGGCTTTTGTTACGAACTACCTGGTGGAATGCAATTACTTGGAATGGATTCTGGCCAGGGCAATTGCTGTTAATATTACTACCTTTTGCAGAAAATTTCCAGGGAGTCTTCCTTAAATGACTGAGTAGTCAGGGCCTTTGTTTTACATCTCAGTGAAAAACCTGCAAAACCACAGCCAGAAATCACCAACCAAGAGAAATTACTTTTCTTGCATGGATCTACAAACATCTGAGCTCAAAAAGCAGGGGCAGGCAATAGGGCCTTGGGGCTCTTCCAGGAGAGATGTAATCGGGAGTTCCTGTGCTTAGTGAATGAAACAATTTATTTTATCATGTCTTAAATGCCATTTATACAGAAGTTTAAAGTTTCAAAAAAGACAGTTTATCATTCAGTGCTGCTATGTGGTCTCTGTCTAAACACAAACATTAGGAGGAGAAAGTTCTTTATCTGCAGTCCTTGCA